>NW_028186444.1:608427-642645 GCF_003343005.1 Rhea americana
AGCGGGGCGGCCCCGCGAGCAGGGCCGGGCGCCGGCGCCGCTCTCGCCGCCGCTTCTCGGCGCGGGTAGCTCGGGTTCGCGGGTGGCGGCGTTCCCCTGCCGGCGGTGTGGTGGCTGGCCGCTCCGCACCGCCACAGCGCGCCGGGCCGGGGTCCCCCCCCCGCAGAGCTGGGTAGCACCCACTTAGCCCAGACTGACGAACGGGGGAAAGTCGGGGGCGGTTCGAGCACATGGCAGCACCTCGAGGAATTCCGGGSTGAGAAGCCCCTCCTGCCCTGCGTGCGGGGAAGGAGGCAGCGCTGGCTGCGCCTTGGAGACCGCAGCRCGCTCTGAACCGAGCTTGTAGCGGAGTCCGGAGTACTCGGCCCTTGACGTCCTTTGCTTAAAGTGCTGCTGGTGTTTTTACTTTTTTGCCCCGTGAAAACAAACACACAGAAAGTTACTGATAGGATGTTTTGCAGAACTGCCAAAATAGGAAAYGATGTACGTTTTTTTCCAGTAGTATTAAGAAACGAAATTAAAAGCCATGGAAATTAAAAGCCTGCAGACACCTGCCGCAGATGCCGGCACAGCAAGGTGGGCTGGCAGATCCAGCCTGGGTACGGCCGGGCTTTGGCTGCCGGGGGGCAGCCGGAGCGGCAGTGAGCCTGGGGATGGCAACAGTGACAATGAGATGTCAGGTGCTCTGGTTTAGCAAGGTCACACAGGCTGCAAACTGAGAACACAGCAGCCCCTGAATGCAGTTGTAGGCATTGAAAACTGGAGGCAAAAATGCCGTAAGCAGCAATCTGGTATAACAGCAGAGCACTAGACACTAAACACCTGGGATGAAAACGGACTCAGCTTTCATGCCAAATATTTTTTTTCCCCTAAGGTACCTGCTTAAACCTCTTTGAAATTTATCAAGAGATGGAACATGAACAAATGGAAACGATGCAATGAGAAACATCCCTTCTTACTGGCATACATCCTACTTTACAGTGCATTGCTGTCAACAGAAATGTATTTATTCATAAAAATCTTAAAAGAATACTTATTGTGAGGTCTTCACTCCTTTCACAGAAATGAAAAATGTAATCCAAGACCAGTGTAGATCTTCCTCTCCCTAAGCAACTGCCACTGCTTGATATCTTGGGGAGGAAGGTGAAACTTTGACATGCCCTGAAAGGTGCCACGTTTACGTTGGCCTAGACCAAGTGAATGCCGGACACGCAGSCGTCGTTGGACGCTTGCCCGAGAGCCCCTCTAGTTGGTCCTGCAAAGCCCCAGCTCGTGCACCAGTGCGAATGGCAGCTTAGGCAGCRTAAGCACCACTGACCCTTACCAGACACGCTCTGTTTGCACGTGAAAAAAATACGAGGGCCGAGCTGAATTCTTTCCGCCTTTACATCACAACCTATAACTAAGGACTTGCAGGTCAAATTATACTCAGTGTTACGTGTTATATAACTCCACTGACCTCTGCAAGTTTAGAAAGATGTCACTGAGAATCTGCTTCCAACGCACATGATGGAACAAAATCCAGCTTGCGTTGTGCTCTCTCTCTCTCTCTCTCTCTATGTATTCAATCTGGATAGCAAGCAAGCCAGCAAATAAATATTTGTGCTACTGAAGTAAAAAATCAGCATATCTAGTCCTAAATATACACAGGGCACAGATCTGCTGAGCAAGACCATGACATTTTACATAGGCACTTTCCAAAGTTYGTCTGTACATTCAGGCTAGTTTTCTGAATGTGAACAATTACAGTATTCTCCAAGTCATGTGAAAAGAARCAAAAAACAGGCAAAAATTGCTCCATTTATTTGAAGCAAAAGTAAACCTGTGGTCTAATACTGACAATCTGCATGTCAAGATGTTAAGCACATTACAGCAGCAAACACTACAGAAACATGCATGGTTCTTTGAAACTGTGGCATAAGGTATCAGATGAAACTCGAGTAAAGAACTACATCTTTTAATCATACTGACAGAAAAAAAAAACAGTTGCTAGGATATACAAGAAAGAACTGTGAAGAATATTGAAAATAATTAAAGAAAGCATTAAACATCTGGAAAAGTAAGACCAGATGATGCACCTTCTTCTGTATCCGCAAACTAAAGAAAGATTGTTTCTGAGCAACTTGTGATTATTAACAAGAGCTGCTCAAGACTAAAAAACCTGTCCAAGGGAAGGCGTAATAAGATGGATAAGAACAAGATTTTTTTGCTAAATTTAGTCTGAGATGCAAAAATATTCTATTAAAACATTCAATTATGATAAAGTAAAAGTGCTTTATTTCTATTAATATATGAATACTACAGTAATCTGAGGAACATGAGTGTGCTTTAAATTCTGGTTAAAATGACACCGTATCAGTACATCCTCAGTACACCTATAAGTATACCTATTTTGCTGACAGATCCATGCCACAGATCTGCAAATCAGCAAACCAGAAGCAAAGCTCGTCATTAAGCTTTAATGACGACCTTATTCAGGTGGAAGCACAAGACGGTGGTGGGTTGGTTTCAGCCTACAAGAACTCGTTCTGCCAGTTTTGCTGTGAGGACGAGGACGGGGAAGGGGAAGTGGGAAAGCCCCAGCCACAAAGCGAGGGAACCAAAGGTACCGTCATGCTGTGCAGAAGGACAAAGAGTTTTGGACAGGACYGAGAGTTTTGGACAGGACYGAGAGTTTTGGACAGGACYGAGAGTCAGCAGAGCCTAGTTTGACATTTGGAAGATCCTATTTAACCGTGGTATCAGCTAAGGTTGGAGGAAGAAAGCGTTACTGCCTTCCTAGGGAAGTCGGCAGGCGAGGGAGAGAGGTCTAGACCTCTCGGGGGACAGCGCTGCAGCACATYGCTTCTCCACAAAGCAGCAAGACAATTAAAGCGAGGAAATAAGTATACATGTCTTAGATGTCTTAGTTAAGGTAGGTATTATCCTAAAAATAACAAAGCAAAGATAACCACATGTTAAAAACACAGGAAAACATATTGAGGCTTTTCTGCCCGGGGGCTGCAGCGTGCCCGAGCAGCTGCGGATCTCGGAGCAACGCTGCCYGGCAGGCCCCGGGCGCCCGAGTCGCCGCGCGCCCCTTCGAGGCGGGGGGCGGACCGCCTGGCCCCAGGAAGCCCCACGACGGAGCGCCAGCCCCGGCCCGGCCCCGCGTTGCGGCGTGCAACAACGTGCTTCGAATCGGCGATTTTTTTGCTCTTCCAACAGAARCTTTTCGGCGGGCCACGCTGCTACGCCCGCTCGTTCCACGGCGGGAGCGCAGCGGGTGCCGCCCCCAGGCTCTCGKCCGCCCGAGCGGGCGCCCTGGAATCCGACGTCCTCCGCGGTGCCAGGAGACCCGGGGCGGCCCCGAGGCCCCGCCGCGCACCCGAGCGAGGCACTGGGGAGCGCTTGCATGCCGACAAGCGGCGAGCTCTGGCGGAGGGGAAATGTTTTAGGGCCCGGAGCACAGGAACACAGCTAGAACATGACCCAGTTTTTTAGTCCCCAAATCTTCTCTACGTAATAACATGATTTACTGCTGCGCTGCTCCGAGTTCGCTGCAAGGTCTCTTTCTTTGGCCTCCAACAGCCCAGTCACAGGGTAATAATCCTTGTAGCTTGGCCTGTAGTTCGGGATCTCACCTGATTTATCACGGTGCTGCTGGCGTTYACAAAGGAGGGTGACCCGACGCAGGCGCCTCCCGGGCAGGCGGCCGGGTCCCCAGCGTGGGCACCGACCGGCTGGTGGAAAGTGCAGCAAGGCTGCAGGCAGGTTTGCATCAGACCGTGGAGAAAATGGGGGGAAAAAAAAGAAAGAAAAGAAACGAGTGCTGGCAAAACTCCTAACCCTGGGATTTTCTGTGGAGCTGCTGAGCTAAACGCTTGGATGAAACCCGGCGGGCACGGACCTCCTGAAGCTCGGATGCCTTCTCGAAACCCGCAGCCTAACGAAAACCCCGAGCCCGCGCTCTCGTGCTCGTTCGCTTGGCCGCGCGCGTAGGGATSGGGGAGCTCTCGCTGGCCGGCAGCGAGTCGCAGCGCGGGAGAGCAAGGGCGGGCGTCTTCCCAGCGCTCCTGCTGGAAGAGGAACCGCCTAACTCGGAGCTGGCAAGAGCAGGACAYGAACCAACGCTCTTGGGAGGGCGGGCGCGAAAGGACCCCTCAGCTGTGAAAATCCTCGCTCCTACTTCACAGAGATGCTTCGTATCCAAAAAGCGATCGACGGCACTGGGTTTGATTCCTTAAAGATTCAAATAAAATAAAYCTGATTTCTAACTATTCTTACGACTGCCGAACAACCGATGCAGTAACCGCCGCCAGGCGCCGCGAGGAACAGACGCTTCGGGGTGGGGGGAGAACTGTGAACGGCGAGTTAAAACCAAAAAGCAGCGCAGAGCCCCGAGGCCTTCGGGCTTGGGAGGAGGCGCCCAAGGCGGGGAGGAGGAGGAGAAGGAGGAGGAGGAGGAGGAAGGCTGCCCGCGGGGAGCGGGGCGGCTGGACGGGGCTCACGCAGGGACACGCGCCCGAAGGCGGACGAGAGCGCACCAAGAAGGACGCTTCCTCTCCACCCTTCCCTGAAGGCGCCAAGCTTGGATCCCCCGTGGGAAAATAATTAGTTAGTGGCTTATGGGCACCACGAAAACCCTCCCGTGCGGCTTTTAAATGCGAATCCGAATTCCTGGCGCCGGGCGCCTCCTCCTCCAGCTGCTGCCCGCGCCCCAGATCTGCCGCTGCGGCCGCCGAGCAGGTCTGCCGGCGGGCAGGGCGCCGAGGGGACGCTCCTGCTCGCCGCCAAGCGGAGCCCGCCCGCCCGCAACCACCCTGCATCAACACCTTCAGCTCCGCAACGCCAGCGACACCTCCGAGGCGGACGTGCAGGACGAAACCAGACCCGCTACAGGCATCTTCTGAAGGATTAAGGGGACCGGTGACCGCTTTCAGGTACCTTTGCAGGTGGCCAGGCGGGAGGCACCGGCCGCCTACGCCGAAGGGAGACCGGCACGCAGTTCACACCGCTGCTCCACAGGCTACGCGCAGCTCCCTTTTCCTCTCTGAAACGCAAAGGGGAGAAACACRAGAGCCAGCCAAGAGAGGTTAGTACAGGAGGGAAGAGCAGCTCCCAAGCTCGTCCGGAGCAGAGCGTTCGCGTGCTGCGCTAGGCAGCTCTCGGGCATCTCTCCACAACCCAACAGCCAAGCTTCACTGCTCCCTGGCATGCGGAACTGGGAAGCATGAACCAGCCTTGTCCGTTGCTGTCAGTTAAGGATTAATTAAGGTTGTTTTTGAGACCAGTGTCCAGCCATGTGCCTGGTTATACCTGCTGGTGGGAAAGAGCTTTCTGCAAGCAATAGCTTCTCCTGCAACGTGCACGGACTGGTGGGGTTTCTTTATTTTGCGCTGATCTTTACCTGCACCCGGATTTGAACGGTGGTGGGATCTCTGTTCTTGGAGCTCGCAGACATCCCGAGAAGCAAGCAAAGCTCTTCTGTGCTTCATTTTTATTTCTGTCCCAAGAGAGATGCCATTCCTCCACAGCCTCCAGTACCCAGGCACCTGGGAACGAAGGGCCRCGTTCTCCCATGTGCTACGACGTAGATCAAACACGAACACTGAAAGTCCACCTCAAGCTCCCCCAGGGTGGCTCGGCTGGAGAAAGGCTATTGCAGTATTAGCCTACCCAGGTAACGGYGAGAACAGCCAGAGCAGCCACAGGGATCACGTCCGCTTCTGTTCGGGCTCTGTGGCGGGAGAGGCCGAGGGTAGACAAGAGCAGCTGAAAGCAGAGTTAAATATACACATGATGCTAGAACCCCCCATATCACAAATGCATCTTGCACCTTCCCAGCTAACAAAGGAGCCAGGTCCTCTCCAGGAAAAMACATCAGTACCTCCAGTTTGGAGGTCAGAAGCACACTGGAGCAGGCAGGCCCACGCAGCAAGTCCAGTTCCGATCTGGATTTACCTTGCACTAAGCCACAGGGTAACAGGGGCCTTTCGAAAATGCTCCAGTGTTCTGTGCATGGAATATTAGGGGCAGGTTTCTGCATCTGCAAGGTAGTTCTCCAGCTTTCTCAGCTGTTCAGAAGACCACCTCAGCTAACACCCACAGCACCAAGCTGTTCAAATTTGTAGGGTTCCCTCCCCCTGCTAWTTTTAAGCCTCTGAAGTTAGATTTCTGCTACACCTTCGAAGAGCCACTCGGCACGACGAACAAACAAGACATTCAAGATCAGCTACACGACAGCCATCTTAAAACTCAAGTACCAATCTTAAGCCTTGTTGGCACAGAACTGAGTAAAGCAGATGTTTCCCGGACTAGAAGAAAGATAAATAAATCAGGAGTCCATACTATATTCTTAAATATGGTTTAATACTCTTCTCCATTTCTGTACATCACAACACCAAGATATCACTGCTTGGGATCTCTCTGCAGAGGCTATATAGTATGCGAAGGCTAGGATTTTTCACCCCCGTTTAATGTGTTTGTATGTGTAAGTGTAATACATATCAGTATATATTGATATACACATCAATATATAATGCAATATATATCACTGAAGAGAACACATTGATTAAAGAAATACAAAAATTTGGCATCATTTCCAAACTTAAATAGTAAAAATAAAAACTACAAAAAGGAGCTGCATACCCTAATGTATCATGTGAAACAACAAGCAGTATATTCAAAAATGTAAATTTACATCCAATTTTTCTGGTCTTGTCATGTCACATTAGACCCATTTACAATGGCAAAATCCAGAACATACCGCTTCGAAGGCCACAAACTTGCTCAAGCTCGGGTTTGTGCAAGTCTGTGGCAGACCCAGTCACCTTCTATGAGAGATTCCAGCTTTGATGTGAAAATGACAGCAAAGCCATCTGCCAGGTTATAAATCAGGGTTACAAATTATATTGCTCACAATGACGATAATTTTGGACCTCAAAGTACAGTGTGGCAGAAGTTTTAAGACAAGCTCCCCCTCCATTCAAGTGAAACAGGATTAYTGGAAAGATAGGCTGATATGCAACTTGGGAACAGAAGCTGCTTTCGACTGATGCACTAGGAGAGACAGAGCTGGTGAAAAACAGAACTACCAGACACTAAGCTGTCAAAGTGCCCGTCAGAGAACCCAATAACCCAGAAAAAGAAGGAAGATCTGTGCATTATTTCGTGCCAATGTTAACTTTACCCTCTGCCTGCAAGACCATCTGAAAAACCCTTCGCCACTGCTAGTAGTTAGCGATGCATTCTATATAGCAGGCATGACGAGAAGCTTTCTCGAGTCTTGATGCAACCAGAAGTTAACCCATAGAGGGTACATTAGAGTTCAGCATCAGATTTACAGGCCACTTGTTGAGCCAACATGACAAACCTCCTTAGTGCYGGGAAATGGATGTCGCAGTGGGTTGTGCTAATGTTCAACATATTTAGTATTAAATGCTCCAAATGCACCAGTACTAAGGCTTCAGTCAAGGACTCCACTTGTTTCCTGTAAAATACCCGCTTCCATTGAAGAACTGTGGGTTCAATCAAATTCACATAATCAAGGAAACCTTACGCAGTCCTAAAGCAAAAAAGAAAAACTTATCAAGGAACAAAACAAAGCAAAGTGTACCTTACTTCACTTAAATTGCATGTTTATTTTTGTAAAGATTGAAAAAAAAAAACTGAAGGCTGCACCGCTCAAATCCAAATTAAGCCTAAGACTTCAGCAGCATTTTCATTGCAATCAATGAAGTGCATTCCCTAGTTAAGAGCAGTACTTCTGCAAATAGCTTAGAGTACATTTGGCTGGTAAGCCTCCCCAAACCATCTGAATTTGCAAGCCACACCTTGTAAGCTAGCACTCTAGGTAAGTGCCTTCTCATTCTTTCGAAGAGAATGAATRGCTCCAATTTTGTTAAGTTTCTTCTTCTGCAGTCTAAGCTGAGAATGCCATGTAAATGGGTCATGTCGCTGCAAAATGCAGCAATTGATTTCTCCAATCAAAGTAAAAAGAAACAAACCAGTAGGATCTTACTTCTATTAATTTTCGAAGGAAGAGGTTTACAGCAGTTAATGCATCATGAAGGTTAAAAAAAATCATTTTCATAAAATACAAGAGCAACCAATTTCACCATTGAGTAAAAGTAAAAACCAGGATTCTTTTTAAATTAGTCCAAAGTGGCATATAGGAACTTAGTAGTTTGCTGCTGTACTGACACTATGACAAATCAAAGTGTAGGGTTTTGCTTTTTTAAATCCAATGCTTGTGGATCAAGTTCTGGAAATGTTCCAATTCTAAGGCAGGGATCTGTTGTGTTTTCCACCATGAGTTTGCTCCTTGGGTTGGATGCTGGAGGGGCGAGGCACGTTTTGCCGGACCCAGGTCGACTACCTAGTAGTCATCAAGGTCAAAAAATTCATCGTCTCCTCCTTGGTATTCCATTCCCTGGAAGTCCACTCGGTACCGCAAGATACCTGGTTAAAAAGAGAGAGAAAAAAAAAAAAAACACAAGCACACTTTAGTTTTTTCGAAATTCAGAAAGCTAGAAAGGCACTTAAAGCAGTTTGAGCCCTCACACAAACGCACTGCAGTCTCTGCAAGCCAGCCGTTCCTCAATTAAGTTTTCAGAAGCTGACTTACCACTTGGTTTGTAAGACAGGCTCAGCCTACGATGGTTGACAGCAGACACTCACACTCAGCTATAGGATACTGCCACATCCATGTTGGCCTGGTAACTTATTCCCAAAAGGATTGAACACCTACTTGCCCAGTGTAGGGTAGTTTTCTGCTGGCAAAGCTGAGCCTATTCTGGGAGCACTGTATCTCCAAAGAAAGATTATACCAGGAACAGATCATTTGTCCTGATATAATTGCTCAGACTAGGCAGTGGCTCCACTTCAAGGCCAAATAGCTAAACTCAGAGGGCAGCTGACATTKAAGCAAACTTTTAGAAGAGAATACAAGCAATGCCTAGTGGCAATCTTCCTGGACTCTTTTTTCCCCCCCTTCCAACCCAGGATTCCAGGAAGCCTTTACACCTGGGAACATTTGCCTAGGTTAAACGTATTCAAGTACAGCCTTTTAAGACTACAGGGACTGGAGCATTGTAGCAAACAATCCCACCAGGCAAAAAGATTGGATCTGGCAGATTGATAAAGGCTCCTGGAAGTCTAAACCCTGAAAACAGAAACCTTTTGTTCCACATGTAGCCAAACTACTCAAGCTCATGTCCTACTGATTGGTGTCCTTTGCCCCCCTATAAATCTTTATGCAATAATTCACCTCTATTTCACATCCATAAAGCTAGACATAGGAAACGTTCAGCTAATCCAGAGTTAGACGTGCTGATTGTCTAGCAGCAGTTGGCTTATCAGTAAATAAGCAACAGTATTGTTATGGGATCATTTGTCTGGAGAGAAAAGGATTTGCAGCGAGCGTCTTTGCTCTACTCTGATACTGATTTTTATCAAACTGAAGAAGCAATTACCTGCACCACTGTCAGACTTGGCTGATTTTGCCCAGTGAATTCAAGAGAAGGACTCRGTGATTTCAGAAGCCTCACTTCTCTATGAAGTTGGGCTAAAATACTTTGCTTTGAAAAGAAGCATAAAACAGGGTGTGGGGGTAGAAGTAGTATGGAGACACTCTGAGGGGCAAGCAACAGATATCCAATTGCTTCAGAAGTTAGGCTAGTGTTTGTCAGACCACTTCTACATAGCAAAGCATATTCCATAAAACAACTGTGGAGAGACAGCGCAGGCAGTTTAAGGCCTCTCTGAAATTCAGCAGCTGGAAAGACACAGTCTGTCCTCTGTGCCCTCTGAAGGGCAACATGATCAGGAAAGCGCAGCCTGAGTGACAGCTGCCTAACATGCAGAGTCCTCCTGCTGAACGTGGTTCCCCCATAACTCYCCTGCAGACTCCTAATGAACACAAATTTCTTACACGGGTATCATGACTAGTAGGAGTCAGATTTGTCTGGTTCTCTGCTCGTGTCAGCACTAGTTTAATCAAACCAAGCGTTAGAAAAAATGCGTGTTTTTCTCCTGTGGTTTACCTCCGATTCCTCCAAATCCTTTCACAAATTGGGATCCTTCCTGTGATTTGTCTGTAACAATTTCCAATGTTGCTCCAAATTTCTTGTAGTTATTTGCAAACCACTCCAGAAGGGGCATACTTTCTATCAGTTCATGTTCTTGGCCAGTCTATTAAGACATTTGAAGGGGAAAAAAAAAGTTACAGTCATTGCATGTTAGTTACTGAAAAAACTCGCACCAAAAGTTGTCTTCYGCTTAATGGACACGAATAGTGTCTTTTCTGTCACAAGACAGACACCTCCCTTCACGCTTTGTGGGCTGGAGCAATCTGACACACTTGCCAGGGTCCAGGTGGTAGGCATTCCTGATACGAGTGTATCAGACAAGTGCTGGCACAAGTACAGGAGTCCTGCTGCTAAGAAACTAAGGTGTTGACAGGTCTTGTTTTGGGCTTCGATACTATGCAGTTTAGTGTAGGAAAAAAAAATAGCCTTATTTGTTCTGCTGCACTGTCACTTCATGCCACATCCTTTAGTTTTTACTGTTTTAGACATCACAGCAGGTGACACTGCAATTCCTCTGTGCACAGAAGGAACTGGCAATTACTCTATCGGGAAGAGCAGCAGCTGGAAATGGCACCTCTAGTGGTCACGTTAGGGGGAGTTCACCAACCTTTTTGTAAGGGGCAACTTTTTCTCAGCTTACACTGCAGTAAAAATAATGAGGAATTGCCCTGTCAGGGTTCGCTGACCTTTACAGGCAAGAAAGCCAAGAACAGTGGATGCCAGATCCACACTTYAAGTATCTAGAAACAAATACTTCCTTTCGCTTAAACCTGTGTAATAGTTTTGATCGTCACAGTTCTTTTGCACTGACAGAATCGATGCACAGACAGCAGGAAGTAATGGTTTGGGACCTTAGCCTGCAGAATGCATAGTGGATATCAAACTCTTCTAGTAGGTGGTTTGATGGTGGTCAAAGACCCCTTTCTTGTTGTCACTTCAACTCACTTACATGTCCCAGATCAGCAGCAAGAAAATTAGAGATAAGCAAGGCTAGGATCCAGGGAGTACACCGAATATGAGCAGAAGCCACAGAGTGCTCTCTCAAAGCCTCATCTGAGWGAGAGGCAGGTCATCACATTCACGTGTTTACAACAAACTAAGCTCAGTGCTGCACCAGCACACTGAGAATGAATCTACAAAACCCCAAAGATGAAATACCTCTTTATCTGTGAAGTGGGACTTATCTTTCTCTTGCTCTGGTGTCAAATACAGGATCTTCTCCTCTGAAAAGGAGAGAAAAAAAGAACAGTATTAGGTTGGATGAGACTGCCAGAAGTAGGTTAAAAACAGCAGGAGCCCAAGGACAACCAGTAATTACAGCTCACAGGGCACGGTCATCGACAATGCCTTCTCTTACAGCTGAAGTGCTGTGGGAATACGGGAAACTGAACCAGGCACGTAAGAAAAGAACAACTGTACTGCGCAACGTGTGTCCGTCCGCCCCCCCCCCAAAAAAAAGAAAAAGCAACCCCCTCAAATAAATACAGGGGGGAATAAGCCATGTAGGGCCAGTAGGAATTTTTCTTTCTGGCTAGTAGAGTCAAGTCATTCTCCCCTCAGATGCACGAGTGTCACATTTATACRCACACAACTGAAAGGCAGGTTTGATGCCAGCTTTGTGACAAACTGCCACCCCAGCACTGCAATTCCCTCTCTGCAGAGGAAGCTTCCTAGCTTCACAGTTTCCTCCAGAGCAGCAGGGAAGCTGCAAGTTAGTGACTTGCCTATACAACATCTCCTTGATGAAGTCCTTACAGATCTACTTASGCAGTTCTCCCAGAGTAATCTGTCCAACTGATATGGCTTAGATGTTAATCCCCTCACAGACCTTTCAGTCTCACAGAAGCACCACGTACCCTCTGTGCCTTGGCAGTGCAGAACGTATCTCATGATATCCAGATTTTCATAGACTATCAGTATCTCTACTGCTCCCATTTCTAAAGCTTTTAGTGTATCTTCAACACCAAAACAGTACTTCCCYGTGTCCTGGCTGATTTCATCGAAGTATCGTCCTGCAGTCAGGATATAAAGAAACAGATTGTCACAAACACAGATCAAGCCACTTGGATTTTAAACAAGCCTAATCTGAATGCCCCCCCCCCCGCCTCCCCAAAAAACCAAACACACCTACCACTGAAAAGGGAGACTGCAGTGTTACTGAAGGGAACAAGGGATCTGACAACATATCAAAGCATGTAATTCAGAGGATTCACTGCCAGAAAAAAAATCAGCTCAAAACACTGCCTGCCAGGGTCTTGTTTCATTTAAAAGCTTAACTTAGCTATGCAACAATCATTGGACTAATCAACAAGCAGGCACTATTTACCTTTATTCCCTTCGTCAGTTTAGGATAGCTGCTGTTACTATTGCCCTCTCGCTACGTTTTCATATTAGTGAAATGTGGCTGCTAAGTGTCACACAAGGGATCACTTCTATTGCCATCTTAAAACAAAGAAAATCTTAACTCATATCTTGCTGAAGATGCAAGGGATCAGAGGAGATTTCCTCTTTCCACCTCAGCTTCACCAGATGGCCTGAAATCAAGGCAATTTGATGAAAGGATAAGAAACATCAGAGGAACATGGTGGAAAAAAAAAACTCCATGATATCACACTAAGTCCTCCAGCAACTGAGATGGTGTCTGGAGAATAAAGTATCACTAGAAGTTCTATTGTGTCCAACTCTGAGGTCATTGCAAGGCTGAGCTAGCATGCAGGCACTACCAGAAGGTCTAAAGGAAGATGAATGGGTTTGATCAACAGTATTTGATTCAGGAGAAAGCTAAACATGCAGTCATATACCTATTAGTTTCTTCTCTTGAATGAATTTCACATTGGAGAGGACCTCAGTTGACAATTCAATTGCTTGATTAAATCCATTTTCTCCTCCATATGAAATGTCAACTAGTTTGAGCACTTTGGATTGCAACCGCTAAACATGAAAAGAGACGAGGTTAGCAGTCTATTACACAGCACTGCCAGAAAACCACTTTGTAACCCGCACAAGAATAAGTACCTGGCAAGAGTCACAGCATTAATCTATTTTACTTCACTCGTAAGCACAGGTTCCAAGTCAGAGGGACCTCAAAAGGCTTAATATTGAAGCACAGCACTCAGGCAACAGGGGCAGACAGATTATGTTTAGTGGAGTTTAATTCCACTAAAGCCTCTACTTCAGATTTTTGAACCCAGAGAACACAAACACCAGTTCTAAACCAGTGAGGACAGATTTCGTAGTAACAGTGTTACTAAGAAAATGAGATTTTACCTCCTTGCTAGAAGGTACTAGGGAAGGGAGGCCCCTTTAGGACACATCAGATTTGATACTTCAATCAAATCACTTTAGACACCAAGTTTACATTCCTCTTCAGACGCTTCTAATAGAGGCACTGCTAATATCACCACGTTACTACTGACGGCTGAAAAATTTGGGCTTTGCTTAGAAAAGAACACTCACCTGATCAAACATGTCAGATTGACTTAATTCAGTTTTGAAGTCAGCTGATCCAGCTAGAACAAGACCAGCCACGTTCACCTTGTCACCGGAAATGAACAGTTGCACAGCCGTCTCTGCTACCTTCCTTACATAGTTGTGTCGTTTTTCCATTCTCAAACGAGCAAAACGCAAGGCAGATTGACCTCCTCTACCTTTAAGAGAGAACAGATGTGAGGCAGCAATTTGTGAGGCAGCAATTTGGAAGACGTTTCTTTTCTAGGAGGTTATTAGAACATGGTCCCAACTGGGCCTGGAGTAACTGAAGCCAAAGGCAGATGCAGTCTTCTAAATTAGTTTGCCACAAGCAGAGCTAGGGGCATTCAGTGAAACACCAAATGAATAGAGTGCTCATTCACAGCAAGAGACTTTTTTCCATACATCCCACAGAGGGAAATATGTTTTTCAAAGACTCACTATAGCCCTCTCTATAGAAAATGTGCACAGACGTCCAAAACTTTTCATATCCTGTACCTTCGTTAAATGCCATTTCCTTCATTACACTGCCTGGCATACCCTTTTCGCTGATGCAACGTATTCTGGCAGACACACTGCTGGGTTTAGCTTACTGGGGAGACATTCCTATTTCATTTTCTCCCATCCCAGTCTACATCAGAGAAGGATGGTAAAACAGGAATAGCTAACAGAATTCTCTGAAGTCAATATACAACACAGCATCACATAACGGAACCAGAGTTTTGCTTGGTCCATTAAGCTTCTGTGCTTTTTGCAAGGAACAGGTTACTGCTTTTCAATGTGATTTGCACACAACACCACGAGATGCAAAATTTAAGGACACTATCAAGTGGTATTACTACTTGCACTAGAGATCTTTAGTAAAGGCTGTTCCAAAACCAAATAAATGGGCAAGTGGGCCAAGCAAAAAAGAGTCACTAAGGTCAACTGCACATTTTAATTCAATTAATCTTGTCACAAGGCTCAAACTATGAGGCTTTGCTGGCAGACTTCAAGGGAACAAGCAGCTGAGTTTGGTTAAACACCTACAGCTGAAGTTTCCTGCTCTTCTACCCCCACACCCCATCCTATCATCTGCTGCTGCAAAAAGTTTAGAGTCACTAATGCGTTACCATGCTTCTTTGGAAGATCCACAGTGAATTTGTGCAGGACTTCTCTTGTGTTTCCTTGAAGGGTTCCAAAGAGTGCACCGCTACCATCTATTACAATAAAGCCAAACTTGCTGTCGTCAGAAAGCAGCGCTGTAAGAGCCTGAAACAGCAACAACGGTGTCAGCATAAGCATTAGTTTATCAAGGTTCAGAAAGATCAAAACACCTTTTTTCAAGTTTCTTGTTCTGAAAGACTACGAAGGACAATAAACCTCAAGGAAGTTTAACACAGTAGGTGACCGGTGCAATTTCTACCAATAAACTAAAGGAAAAGCAGCAGAATAAGGAGTCAAGAGTAACTGTCTCACACAGTTCTGCCAAGAARTGACAGGAAACTAACACTTAAGCTTGATAGCTATTTTCCCAGTATTACCAGCTCATCACTGGCAGGTGTAATAGCAAAACTCTAAAGAACAGCTCTGGAAAATACAAAGTGAAATGCATCACCTCTCCAGCTGGCAAAGCTGGAATAGTTGTTTTCCTAGCATTCCAGCCAGAAAGATCAGAACTTGCTTAGCCCACTGATCAGGCTATTTGTCAATTAGGTTTTATTCTACAAAGCATCAATATAGCCTGACTTTCCACTTGCCAACAAATACTGTTTTGCTATGCTTGCTGACTTCAGAGAAGTCCCAAAGGCAGAAGGATGAACTCCCCTGGGCAATGACAAATTCAGCCTTACAAAGCAGAATGAAAACTGTCCTGTGAGTAACTAGCTATAGAGAAGATAGCTATAACATTTGCTGGAAAATGCAGTTATCCTTCAACTACCTTCTCTTTAAGGCTAAACTCATTCCATCAGGTGGTTCAAGCCAGCTAAAAATTAAAGGACTGCTCGCTATCAAGGGCTCTAAGTATCTTTTGACAAATATCTGCTTCCAGCTGGACTTTGGGGAAGAGACATAAGACTACTTAAAGGGCCACTGCAAAGCACATTTAGGACCGATCACAATTTCCCGCCCAGAGCCAGTTCTGGTGTTACGGGACATTGCCTGATACCCAAATTCTACACCTGCCCTTTAGAGGGAGTTCTGGCAGCTCTAGCTGAGCCTTTAGCCTCCAGACTAGGAGGCTCATTCAGCAACCTCACACTGCTGTTCACCTACATACACTCAATTAAACACAACAGCAAGAATCCTCTTCCTGATGTTATAACCACAGTGGCAAAAACCAACCAGCAGGGTAGAACATTTGTCCAGTTACAGGTAGTTTTAAGTCACTGGTTCTTAACAGTGATGGTGTTGGTTTATACCACAGGACCTTTACCTGCCTCCTTGATCACTGGACTGAATGGAAAGAGTAAGACAGTCATCTTTATCCAAAATCCACACAACCAAGTCTATGACTTTCAAGCTTAAAAGGAACAGGCACTGAGGCTTAATAGAATCTACTGGCCAAAATAAATATTTTGCATTAATTCCCTAGCAGTGGGATGAATGAGAGAAGGAAGTGGCATATTACTTGGCACTGTCCCAGTTAACAAGATGTAATGTAAGCTGTGTGACTGGGACAATCGCTCAAGCCAAGGTATCAGAATAAGTCATTGTAAATCCTACCATTCAGACACACATATCAAGGCTCATATCCCTCTTGGGAAGTTACTTCAGTTTCATACATGCAGTAAAATATCTACAGGAAATCTTATCAGACATCATTGCCAGGCAACAAATGACTACAGCTCGCATGTTCTTGATTCCATCTTGTTTTACTTGAGTATYCAATGATCAGTGATACCCAGTTTCCCCTTCATCAGTTCTATGCCAGCAATTCCACTGTTCTACCTGTCAAGTAAACAAGGGCCTATTGCTTTTATATTTTGTTCTATCAACCAGGGCTGAGTTTCTTTCCAGCTTCGGCCGGAAGCAGAGGATCACATCCTTTTTCTGCTCCTTTACATGTCCTCATTTTCATATGAAATCTGTTGCTATTACTAAGTCCTAGCTGTATAATGGGAACTACTGCTAGAAATGAGATAGTAACAGACAAATGTGGACTCCAGCACTAACATCTTCTCATTGCTTGAGATTGAGATATAGTATGCTTTTACAGCTAAGTTTGATTCTGTAGTGCAGACAGTATTAAGTAAACTAAGACTGTATCCAAAAGAGACAGGAGAGCACCCAGCACATGGAGAAAGGTGCTGTCAGTAAGTCACATTATTAATAGTAGTCATTATCACAAATTCCTCTCAAGTTATTGCAATTCTTGCTGAGCAATGCTATGCACCAGCAAGTGGGTGTTTACAGCTGCCTCCWGGGAACAGCCCACAGGGCAGCARGGTTTTTGTATACAATCAGTGCCCCGAAGCAGGAGCTGCAGCCAAGACCAAATTAATCCCTTTCCTGGTGAGACAGAACACAACTCACTGCCCTACTGCCATCCACCCACTGGCAACAGCTGCTGGCACAAATATTTCCCTTACAGGTGCACCTCTCCCCCYGACCCAGCTCCCTGGTATATCCCTTGCCTTCACTTGCCCACACACATGGGCTCAGCAGAGCTTTCAAGAGCTCTATCTCTAGGTAGATAGAGGCTGCTCCCAGTTTCAGGCACTCCTGGCAGATCTAGGATGCACTGGGACTGGGATTTCATCCTTGCTGGGGAGACAGAATAGGAAGGTATCTCACACCTGTGGAACAAACATCCCTTTCTGCCTGTATTCCTGCCCTTTGAAACCCAGGATTAGGTCTCCAAAAATCCAGGCAGAACTACATCACTGAAGGCTGCAGCAAACMCGCACTTCAAACGTGAGGCGGTCAAGCCTCACTCCACACATTTACTGTAATGAACGTCATGGATATGAAATGTAGTCAAACACCTACAGCAAATAGAGACCTCTGCCCCTGCCAATAGAGCCAAAACAGACTTAGATGCAACAAAGTAGCTTCATGCAAACAAAAGGACTACTGTAATCCATATCAGTTTAAATATGTCTCAAAACTCTTCATTTAACTAAGTTAAGTAGATCCTGCAATTAAACACCAGACAGAAATAACCCCATCTTACTCTAGATAAATTATGCACATGCCTCATTTCTTGCACATGCCACAGTTCTTTTATCAAGAGTCTCAGGTAACACATTTGGTATCAAGATTGGTAACATTAATATTTTCTTGGCATTAAAGGCATAGCTTGGAATAAGATCTATGAGCCTCTAAGAATAAGCAAAAACCTGCTGCCAATTACAGAGACAAGCTCACGTCTGTGGGCTACACAAACTCAGCACTTACCAGCCGGGCCATGAAATCAGCTATAGCAGGAGTTGGACAATATCTCAACTCACAATGCCTTTCAGCAACTATCACACATTTCTGAATACTGGCCAGCCACAAGCCATCCAGTGGCTTCATCAACAAGGTCCCTTAATTAAAGCCCGCTGTTCTAGAGACTGTGGACCCAAGCAAACTAAGAATTGTTTCAGTGAGACTAGGAAAGAAGTTTGACTTTGACTCCTGCAAGACCAGTAGACATTAAGGAAATTTCTTACCTCTGTGTGGAATTTGTTGTCACACAAATACAGTGATGTGTTGATTGGTTTGAAAGGTTCAAAGTCAATGTTGACTTTCTTCTCTTTTCCTTCTTCTGTCACAATTGTTCCACAGTAAACAACCAGACCATTTGGAGGTACTAAAAAGGACACAATGTAATTTTAGATTACTGAGAAATATTGCAAACTATATTTGCAATAGCACCAGAAGCTAACTACCAGGATTTGCAACTTAACACAGTATTGAAATTGAAGTTCCCACATTCTTTACTTTGTCTGCCCCATAATTCCTTCCCAGGTCTCTGCAATAGAAAACTAATCCTAACTCTGAGATGGTGCACCTGCACTGAACAGCTTAAAGCACGAAACCAAAGGCAACCCAATATAACATTGATAGAAAGTTAAACTTGTTAAGAGCTTGCAAGCTTGCAGAATCTGCAAACAAGCCAAACATCCCCATGACACTTACAAAATGAACCATCTCAGTGAAGGTCACTTGCTGGAGTCAAAACAGTAGCTGTGAACCCTTTTCCTGCACTCATCTTTAACGGYCTGGGTCTATTCCCTCCCAAATGATTGCAGTTACATGCCATCAYATTTGCACTTATGTGCAAAGGCGTATCTAGTCCCAAGGACTATCCCTGAAGTAGTCGTCCATGGGCAACATACCTGGAATATCAGTGCAAAACAGCAGCACAGGCCAGCAGATTTGATTAGCACAAAACTGCTAAGACAGGAACTTAAGGATGCTTCCAGGTAAGAGACATTTGCCAGCATCCATATGAGCTAGAAGTTACCTTTGTTATAGAGTTTGAGTCTTTGCTGTACAGATGTAATGGCTCCCAGTACTGAAAGGCGATTCACTCGGGACTTAATGTTGGAGGCAGTGCCAAACTCATCCGCTAACATTTTTGCGACTCGCGAAATCTGGTCTTTGGGGGGAATGATCAACGATATCATGCTGGTACCATTGCTGAGAAAGGAAAAAAGAATCGTGAGCGGCCACCAGCTAAAGCATCGAGTGTATTCATACAACAGTCCACCCAACAATTCTCTCTCCTCCTCCCACCCCAATGGAGGCTTCACTTCACTGTTATCGGTGTAGTTCCCCTTTCTGCTGGACAATAATTGGGTGAGAAAAGAAAAGGAAACGGGCTCTTCGGAGGATTCTGACTCCGTAACCACAAGTTCAGGTTAGTTGCTACCAAGCTGTTTGCCTAATCTGAGATACTACTCTAGAGAAAAGGAACACATTTACAGGCTAAGAGCTGCAAGCTAAAAGGCAGGGAAGCAGGCCCCAGCAGAGGTAACTTAAAACAATGCAGCCACATACTTCAGGGGCATTTTTAAGTCCATTCCACTTGTTCTCAGACAGCTGGAGCACCAGTAGCCAACTTGAGCATAGTTTTAACACTTTGTTCAAGAATTAAAACAAAAACTGAACTGGAAGTATCTTTTTGTAGCAGCTGGTCTTTTCTACTTTCCTAATAGCACTTTGTCTTGCAGAAAAGCTCACCAACTCTGGAAGATGCCTTAAATAAACTTTGCTTAAGTACAYGACTGCAAGTTTAAGAGCATCAACCCTCAGGCACAGACACAGGAGAAGACCCCACAAACCACAGGCCTGGCTTAAGTAAATTAAGCTTACTATTCCTTTATCCAACAGCTTTGGAGTAGGTCCCACAAAAGGAGCTTGGTGGTTCAATTCTATCCAACCTCTCCAGAAATCAAGAAAGTCCCCATCTGCCTTCCATCAGGGACCTCCCATTTGCCATAAAATTACTCAGATGTCTTCACTGCTGCCCCAAGTTTGACCCAGATTTCACACTTCACAATTAAGGTGATGGCATAAGACAAATGCCTCAGCACATCCTCTAGCCCTCTTAAGGGCAAACCAGCTAGGCTTTTTTTTTTTTTTTTTTTTGGGGGGGGGCAGCTCTATTAAGGATTTTGGCTCAGGTCACCAATAAAAAGGTGCTTTTTCAGCCATTAAGAAAAGAATGGGTGTGCTTTTTTTCTTACTGTAGGATAACACTAACACAGTACCTGCCTGCTGCTGTTTCAGTCTGTCAAGCGCTAGTGTCCTGCCTAAAGTGTTTGGGCTACAGAGACAGCAGGGAAGTGCTTTAAAAAGCATCACCTCATTAGCCTCTTTACAAAAGTTGTACAGCCCGCTTCCCAAGATCTTCAATTCAGGCCAAGTTGAAATGGATGCTGGTAGGTCAAATAAGTTCCCGACCTTAAAGACAACTAATTGGTTTTAATTTCCAAAATTTCCCCCCCCCAACACTAATCAAGAAAGTCGCAAGGAGACACTTGCATGCGTTATTCCCAGGAGGAGCTCTGAGCCATGCTGACAGCCATCACAGACTTCCAGGTCATACCAGCCAAGAATACTCCATATACACCACTCAATTAATGTAGCTAGCTACCTCAGTGAATAGCACAAGCCTTAGGGGAGGTGTAATGGCCCATCGTTCCCAGCAGGCTCCTTTGAGTAAGAGGCTGATCAGAATGAAAGCAGCTCTTCCCGACTTTTCTGAAAGTAGCACTCTTGAGGTAAGCTCGCACAGTTCATTCCTTTCTCTGAAGGGAGAGATGCTCAGGCTTCCCAGAGATTAGAGAGCTCTGAGGACCACACTGCTTGTAGAAGATGATCTGCTGCAGGAGCTAAGGGCATTCCTACCCAACGTGGCAGGTGGGAGACAGGACGGCTCTGCCCCTTGGGCACAGCATGGCTCTCCTGCTAGAAAGCGATTTCATACAACTTCTCCTCTATTGAAGAGRCCAAACTGGGAAAGAGCAGACAGCAAGACAGACTAGTCTGGTGGGAATAGCAATGAGGAAATCCAGCTGTGCACTCACAAGAAAGTCCTTCAGCAAGAAAACACTTGTCCTAAAAGGCCTGATGTTTTTAAATACAAGCCACCCCTAAAAGTCTTAGGGTTGCCCTCTGTTTGTGACCTTCCAATCTTTATGTTGCTCTGCTCCAAAACCACTGGCCAGACTGACAGGGGCATCAGAACTGCGCTTTAGCCAGCGGCTCTGCTGTTTACTGGGAGCTGGCTGGATTATGCCAAACACCACCTTGAAGAGAGCACTGTAGCTTGCAATTATTCATATTACACACAGCATCTTATCTAGAAAGCAATCACGTGCGTCCATCAAATCACTGTTCCTTAGCAACACAGCAGCACCCTACCCAGAATAACACAGTGGACTCCACAAACCCTTCTGATCCACTACTGCAACACAAATGCAGAAGGATCTCTAAGYGGGAGAGAATACACGTATTATATAATTCTCAAACTGGAGTGCAACGCAGCATAAAAATACACTTGGTCCAGCCCTTCAGCAAATTCCAGCCTGGTTATATATCCAGAAGCACCTTCCATTACCAACATCAAATGCATTTTCTGGATGTGACATACTTTTGTCACTATTTACTCAGCTATTTCAGGCACTAACAGATTCCTGCAGAATCCAGTAAAAGAGCAGACACGCAATTTGTCACGAGAGCAGTGCCAGCCAGCGCAGCGCAGCGTGCCAAACGAGCCTGGCACACAAGGAGTCAGCTCGCCTGCTCACCCAGAGGCCCCTGAGCACCTAGCACCATGGAGTCACGGGTGGGGTGGGGGCAGACCCTGCCAGCACGCTGCTGCCGCCGCCTGCTGGGTACGATTAATCCACCCAGAATAGCTCCTTYGGAAGCCAGCTACTTGAAGGTAACATTCAGCACCCATTGCTCTTTATCTATCTCTCTTCCTTAAATTAGCATGCTTTCAGCATCTTATCACTAAATTAAATCACATCCCAGACAAGCCGAGACCAACAGGACACCAACTCAAGTGCATGTGCATGCAAACGATTAAGATGGCTGCAGACAACTTGCAGATGTCACGYAGCACTAAGACCTTGTTAACCTACCTCAGAGAGTGACAAAGTAAGCTTGTACCTGCATGTGACCTTGCTGCTAGATGGCAGGGTCCGCAAACCTGTGGTTGCATGTTAGACTCACCTCAGTGAGCCAAAGTGCAAAGATAGTTTCTAAGAAAGCTGCAGTTTAAAAAAAGCAGAGAGGAAAAAATACYGGCATATTTGACCAGCACAATCTCCAGGGCTCCTATCTGTCTGTGCAGCCACAGGGTCCGAACAGCAGACAGGTATTTCTGCAAATCCCATGCCTCCTCCTCCTCAGCTGCTAGATCAGCTGTGCACTATGTTCTAGATTACATTTACTCTGGGAACCATCTACAGGAAATCACGTTGACTACCAACCTCGAGAAAGGAGCCTTTCCAAACAGCAGACTCCTGTAACAAACAAGCTCAACTGTGCATGAAGTACATGGGACATTCACTGCCTGGCCAGCCCTTGCCAACTACGAATCCCCCAGCAAGCACACTGCCAGAAAAAACTTCATTATGAAACTGTTAGAGTGCACAATTAAGTAATCAATCTAGATTAAGGAAAGCGCTCAAAGGGTTCACACTGGCAGCTCAGGATCAAAGAGCTAATGAGCTGGTTCCTCCCTGTATCTTCCCCAGTGCTCCTCCAGGAAGGATAGATCTGAAGCAGTTCAGATTATATCCTACTCACAGGCTTCTTATTTTAAGGAGGCAGCAATGCTGAGAGGTCCCATCAACCCCCCCCCCCCCCCCCCCCCGTTTAAATGCACCCAAGACAAATTGCACTAGATCAGCTGGAAGCTAATGCTTTCAGACTGAACTGAGCCAGGAAGTTTTAAGCAGCTAGAGACAGTTGCTGTCCCTATTCTGGGCTAGGGAGTGTCTGCAGGGCAGCCAAATAGCTGCCATTGTAATGCAAGTACGTGCATCAGGATCTGAAATGCTCCSAAATGTTTGCTTAGGAGGAAACCGGCATCCCAGACCACAGAACAGCACAAAATGTGCCACGGCACTAGGAGCTGAAGAAGGACAAAGCATTAAGGGCACCCATCCACATAGTGCAAAGAAGCAAGGGGGCACACGCATGTCAGCCTCTGGAAAGGCAGACACACTAAACCTCCCAGGTACTACGGTCACTAACCACACTGCACCAGCCCCACCAGAAACTGGCAATCAGCTCAGATTTAGCATGACCAGGAAGATACCAGCATTAGAGCTCCAGGCCAGAACAGTGGAGAAGACCGGGGCCTTGAATCCTCTCCTAAACCACTACAGGGCGGCCCCAACCCTACTCCTACAAACTGCCAACGGAGAGTTGTTTGGAGGAAGCAGGAGGAAAGAGCAGCAAGCGTGCCTTGCTCTCCCAAGATAGCAAGTGCCTTCGCAAATTTAGGTTTATGGGTAAGAGTCTCTTCTGTTCTATTATTAACACAACAGCATTCCTACACTTTGAATTTCAGACAACCGTACCACAAAACAAACAGTGCTCCAAGCTGCAGAGAGGCCTAATGGCAAATGTGAACAAGTTATCAGAGTGAGCAGCAGTAGGTGCAGCGCTGAATCATTTGTAATCAAGCCTGGAAAAGCTGAAGTGAGAATCAAGCAAGCCTTGCCAATATTCCTTATAAGCAGGAACTCGGGCATCCAAACAGCTTTTTCCTGTAAAAGTCTTTCTGCACTTCCTAATAGGTATCATCCTCCAAGGTCCCACTGTGCCTTACAACAGCTCTTGGTCTTAAATACCACAGCAAGTACATTTTGGGTTCTCTTCAGAAGCACTTAAATCAGTTTGATTCCTGTGCTGAGTCCCAGTCCACATTTGGCACCAGGAGTGGTGGCTTACTGTGCTTGCATTTTATGGTTCAGCATGAAGAAAACACCACAACAGAAGGCAAGTACACAAGACAAGCAGTGTATTACATTTGAAATAAGCTGCCAACTATACCCCATGGATGGTTTTTGTTACGGCTGGCAGTTGAGCCTCCTGTTCCGGGTGGCCATCTTGATCTACAAGGATTTGGTTTCTGTGCTTTTGCTCATCAGAAGAAACAGCTGAACAGGTTCTCGCACCTTCAGCTTTCAGCTGAAACCAAAAACCAGCCTAGACATTTTCCAAAAGAGTCCCACCATCGTACACAGCATATTAAGTGGCTACCTGAAAGACTGCACACYACATGGAGTACCAAACACAGTAAGAACCGATCGTGGCTACCCTCATCTTGGCAGAGTTGCTTGGCAGACGAGAGCAATCCCAACTAGAAGTCGGAGGAGCAGTCACTCAACCTGCCTCATGGAGTTCGGGATATGTGCTGGCAAGAGAGAGCATTAATTCAACAGACATAGTATATAAATAGCAGTTTCTGGCCTACACTGTGGTATCAGGGGAGACTTGACAAACAGCAGCAGAGCAGTAGTTCTACAATGAAACGTTTTACTCTAATAGCACACWCTGTAATATGGAGATACGTTGGCAAGGAAGGTCAAAACTAGTTTGTCTTTACAGGGTACTGGTTTTGTGAGCATAAGCTCCCTGCTTTCCAGTGCTGCCTGGAACCAAGGGCAGGACAAGGCCTGTATTTGACTGCAAAAGACTGGCATGAATGMAGAGCAAACAGCTTTCAGATAATCTGATCTTAGCTACATAGCACAGCTAGGAAGCTTTCTATGAAATAACTGTTGCCACATACTGCTTCAAGCAGTGTCACCTTCCCAAGGTAACAGCCTYGGTCTCCGTCCAAGAGGACTGCAGCTTCCTGGGCAGTAACCACATATACGGAGGAGCCCAAGCTGCCTAGACAGCCACGGCTACCAGATTTGCACAACGGACAGACCCAGTTTCATCACTGACATGTCCACAGCCAGCTGCAAGGCAGATACCTGTAATTTCCATACAGTTCACCAACATATACCAAGTACCTGACAGAAAAGCACTACCTCTGAATAAATATCCACACAGACTTGCAGGCACTCAATACCTCAGGGAAGGACTAAGTTGAGAGTGCAATTCCACACAAGCAGTGATGTAAAGGAAAAGTATTTGAGTTTTTTTTTTTTAATCTTGATATCTGAGCAGAGATGAAGAACCACTGTAAAAAGAAAAGAGAAAACCAAAGGACTTTGGTACAGGCAAGTGCAAAGTTGCCAGTATGGGTTCTCTTCCTAACTATATGCCACTAGACCTTCCCTACTCATAAATCTTGTGACAGCACTGATATTGCCATAGGAAATTTCCACATAGAGGCTCTCACAGCTCATGAATTTGGCTGAAAAGTACATAGACTGGTCATAGATGTGCCCTCTAACGACTTTATATCATTTACTACGACAAAGTCTTTATAAAATAGGAAGTAGCTCCTGTTCACTAATGCCAGGTCTGGAGAGATGACCGCAGATGCAAAAGCTATACGACATTTGCTGGAAAACCGGTAGGCTGGCTAATTAGGAGCAGAGAAACATAACAGTCTAGCAGTCCTTCAGTGTTTCACAGGCAATGTCACCTGGAAGCCTACCAAAAGGTTCCATTGCCTGTGTTCRAGAAAGTGGTTTGAATGTTCCAACACACATAACCAACATGCCTCAATCAAATYGCTTCTTGAGAAGAAACACCTTTGTGTGTTTTTTTTCCCATCAAAAATAGTTGAAATCCTACTTCCTGTTCAGATGATGCACTTAAAATCACAGCTTGAGTAGATGACAAGTGCTGGAGAGATACCTACACAGAGCCCGTAACACCGATTAGCTGGTAACAGGACCTACCATTGAAGCTCCTTTGAAGCTTAACACAAGTTAAGGGGCAAGTCATGTTGTTAGCAGTGCTTGTTTTGCATCAGCACAGCAAGATCCTCGCAACCACCACCTCACAGGCATTTCCGCATTTTTAATCATACTACATATCACAGTTCTGGACAATTTACTAAAAGGCAGCAACAGGAGACATTTGTACAAAGTGTTTGTCAAAAGCTTCCAGGTCATCCAAAGAGAGATACGAAGGTATGGAAGAGATCAGTTCCTAAGCAAAAGTAAGGAGGAGACAATCTCTCTGTATCTAGTACCAGAGGAACACGGAAAGCACACAAAAGGAGAGGACTGCAGTGGCAGGAACCACCTCACTCTTTCCTCAAGAGTACTTTCCAGCATAAGCATTAATTGAAGAAAGTGAACCCCCGAGTCTGAGAAACCCTCCAGATGGTTAATTGCCCAGTCAATCTTTGAATGTCACCTCTATCTAGAGAAATGGAAATCACAAGCTGCACAGCACAAGGCCGTGCAGCTCTCACCACTGTGGCCCACACAACGCCAAGCCCTCATGCCATAGCTCTGTCCCAGGGCTTTAGACAGGAATCTTCTCTCATCTGCCAGAGGATACAGCATTACAGGAAGATGATATACACAAAGCATTCTGTGTAGCCAGCAACGACTTGAACACAAACATTAAGACTGTCCTGAAGAGATATCCTGCCCTCTCACCCAAACCCATTGACCTTCTCAAAGAGGAAACAAGTAAGAGCCCCCAGATGCCACGCAAGCTTACCAAGTACAAGTTCGGAAGCTAATCACCAAGCCAGATCCTACCCTGGAAAAGGGAAAGTGACCTGCTTTTCCTAAATGCACACCCTGCCTCAGCAGTGAGGAAAAGCCTCCCACAGGGAGGCACCAGATGGCTGCTTCAGCAAAGCAGCAGAGGCAAGACTGGCTAGCGGCTCACCGAGGGTCAGGCAAGGTAGTGCTTTCCCTCCGAGCAGCTGCTGGGCTGCGGCCAGTACCTGACTCCAGAGCTCAGCATGCATCGCTCCTTAGGGACAGGGAGGAAGTGAAAGGAGAACCAGGTCACAGACCTCTTCCTCCACATAGCAGGGAATTCAGCCAGGTATCACAGGTCCCAAGGCTGCACTGGTAGCAGATAACAGCCCTTTCCCACTGGTCCAGCACGTGCTGCCTTCAGAGCTTAATATAAGCAGCACAGTCACTTGCAGCTCTTAGCTCCCTTGCTAGGGGCTAGAGATTCCAAGCTCCAGCTTTCCCTCTTCCCCAGCCAGGGCCAGCTCCCACACTGTGGCTGATGCTCAGACAACAGGCAGTGCCCAGATCCCAGATCTGTTCTGCAGCTCAAGGAAGAGATCCTGACTTCGTTCTGAGGTGCTGAAGAGCATTGAATCAGCGTGAGTGGATACTGCACACCCCACAGGGAAGGTGAATCAATGCCACTTTGAAATTCTTGGATCAAAGGCAACACATCACAAAAAATAATTGCATAGGCATGCTTTGAACAGACCTTATTGGCTGCATCTGACCTAATGCAGAAAGCCCGTATGCCCAATTACTGGTAAGTAGAACAGACGTTTCTGCACTTCAGACATTTGTGACTCACTGGCAGGCTTGGTTTTGCCACAGCTCCCCTGCTCTCCCTCCTCCCTCTCCAATTATTAATGCTTCAAGTTTTAAAAGACTTGTTGCGTTATGCTAATGGGCCAGTTCGGTACAAGATGTACACTGAGGGACTGAAACACCAAATACAGATTTGCTTGTTAGATGTTAATGCCTCAGAGGTACATAGAAATAGAGAGCTAATGGGGGGAGAGGGTGGAACCCAACTGCCACAAAGCCAATGTCCATCTTCTTTTGAGGTGCTCATTCTCATCTTCTACCGTGTCGCTTGTCTTCAGCGGACAGGGTCTCATTCATTAACTCTATGTGAATGATGATCTGTGTATGAATCATGCTGTTCAGTAATGAATCACAGCTGTAAAAAGGGATATCAGGCTGCAGAACTACCAAAGGCTACAAACACTTGCTAGAACTCTTTTCTGACACATAACAGTTCTCCCAGATCAGGCCTTTTTTTGTCACTTGTTAGTCTGCACTCTCTAAACAGCACTTTTTAATTGCTACTATAATTCAAAAGGCACAGGTAGAGCAACCAGATGAGAAAGCAGAGGAAGTGCTTTACAACAGTCATAAGCAACGAGCAAGGTGTCAGCAACCCTCTCCATACTGTTCGCAGCTCCGGCTGCCTTCTCCCCAGCACAGGGAATGGACAGCTTTCTCAGCTCACCCATCCTCAACTCATTTGGCTCCACAACACCACAGAAAGGCAAGCTCTTAGAGATGCTGCCTCAGCTCTGCAAGGTCTGATCAGTCCCACTCTCACAGTGTGGGTATTCAGCTTACAAATCCAGTATTATGGAGACTGGCAGCCTGAAGAAACTGAAACAGTCAAAGCAGGAAAACAGAGCATATGCAGCTGGAATACCTCCTGCCTGATTACTTGCTACAGAGCCCTCAGGTTTGACTTTTGCCCTGGGTAATTTCTACCCTGGCCTCCTTTTCCTTCTCCTCACACTATCAAAAGCAGAAGGCAGTACTGCTGTTACAGCCTTTACTTGTAGAACAGAAGCACTGTCCTTCTTTAGAAGTTCTCCTGAAGACAACGGGACTGAGAAAGCACTATAAGGAATTTGGCTAAGAACTTAAATTGTAACTTTGTCCCCAGACACACCACACACCAGTGGTGGATCACCGTCATGGCTAAAAACTCACAGCCAAATAAAAGAAATCCGATGTTCCACCGCACAGATACTACTCCTCTGGTCTCACGTTCTCCACAAGAATGCAAGCCCCAGGACTGACCCAGCCCAGGCGCCAGCAGAAGACTTTCAGCAAAGGTAGATCCACTGGAGACTGGCCTGCACCATGCCGCAAACTGCTGTGTAGAGATTCTCAAGGCCATCCTATGTCTGGCAGAAACATCACGTATCAGCACAGCAACCTAATTAACATAGCAGAACCAAATAGTACCTTGCTACAACGCTGCCCTTCACAGACAGGCCAGCTCAGCCAGATCTGGTTCAAAGTCTCTGTCCTGCTCCTCATGCTAAGATAAGGCTTCAGCTCTGCAGAAATAAATTCTGTATCATGGGTCGAATCATTTCCCAGAACACAGATCTGAGCTACATCTACAAAGACAGATGTACCCTGAAGGAGAAGGCAGGGAAAGAAGTCTGCTGCAACTCTGGGAGCAGGTAAGGGAACCTCTGGATCAACATGTCTCTGGCAGTATGGCCAGAAACCAGTCACAGCAAAGACCCACATTAAATCCTGCGCCTCATGCATGACCCCACTTAAAGACAGTCATACTGATACTTGCCTAATGGCAAGTAGGTAGGGTGTTTAACATAGTAGGATTACTACCCTCATTTAAAGTATTCTGCACCACCATATACTATAAAGTAATGCACATTACTATTAAAATCAACTATTCTAACATATTCAGCAGCTATCCCAGGGCAGTTACAACTTCAGAGCAGTGGTGCTATACAATACCGCCTACTRGCAGAACAAGCCATCTTCAATCAAGCGCAGCAGATGCTACCAGGATCAAACGAGTATTTGCACTGCCTAATTCAGGAGAGAAAGCAAGCTCTCTGATGCAGAGTAATACAAATCAATGTGTATAAGTATCTGAAGGGARGGTGTCAAGGGGACGGGAACAAACTCTCTTCAGTTGTCCCGTCTGACAGGACAAGAGGCAATGGCAGAAACTGAAGCACAAGAAGTTTCGTCTGAACGTGAGGGGGAATTTCTTCACTGCAAGAGTGACGGAGCACTGGCACAGGTTGCCCAGGGAGGTTGTGGAGTCTCCTTCTCTGGAGATATTCAAGGCCTGCCTGGATGCAGCCTTGTCTAACATGCTCTAGGTGCCCCTGCTGAGCAGGGAGGTTGGACTAGATGATCTCCAGAGGCCCCTTCCAACCTTACTGATTCCATGATTCCATGAACTCCAGCATTTCTTTTGAAGAAGATATTGGAACAAGGCAAGATATGCAACAGGACATTACTCACAATCGATCCCAGTTATTTCCCAAATGGATCACAGCAGCACTGCTGGCAGCTAGGGCTGCCACAGCATTCACAGCTCCAGCAATAACTCACTAGTACATGGGCTCATAGGTCACTTCCAAAAAGGCCCATCACGCTAACAGCACAACAGACCAAGTCTACCTCGTTCTCCAGAACCATCAGGTCGTCCAAAGTAACAGGTCTCAATCTTGCCAGCCTGCCTGCTCACAAAAGCACCATCCCRGGACACCTCAGAACAAGGTGCAGAGATATCAGACTTGCCACCAACCTTTATCYGAGTAGGTTCCAATCCCTGTCACACAAGGCTGGGAAGCAGCTATCTGAGGCTAAWTCCAGAATTGGGCCATTCCACAGGAACCAGCAAGGTGCCAGATGCACTGAAGCAAACCTCAGCTGCAACTGCAGCTTTTTGCAACACATGCTGAGACAATTACTTATGTATAAGCTACAGGTCAGCTTCTCCACACTCGAGCTCAACTAGTATGTTTCTTTTTGCAGGAGTTTGCAGAATCCACCTCCTAGCAAGAGACTACACTGCTTTGCTTTCCTATGGCATGCTTCCTTTCCTGGAAGCATCGTGACTTCCCCTTTTCCTGCCATTTCTCCACTCTCTCACCTTGATTCATTTCTTCAGAGTACGTTACTTGTTGAAAGCTAGTTTCTGAATTTGCTCAGAAGCACACACATGCCTCATTTCTCCTCCAATTTACTTATCTGGGAAACATAATTTTGAAGCTCAATTTCTACCCATCTTGTTCATCAGGCTGAACTGTGCTTGCAGAGAGGGCCTTCAAAGACACCTTTCACCTTTCTCTTTGCCCTCTCTTTCCCTGTTTCAGCAAAATAAAATAGCTAACAAAAGTTATTACTCTGAAGAGAAATTACTCCTTTAAATTCAAGGTTGGAGAGATGTCTCAAGGGAGCAGGTTCTTGAAGGCTTTGCCATTATAATACAGCCCCACACCCTGCACCAGCTGTACTCTTACTCCAGGTCAGATAGYCAATCTTCCCAGCAGAGGTGTTAGTAAACTGTTTGAGCAGAATGGCCTGCAGGAAGAAAGCCCCTGTTTAAGGCTTTTAGAAGTTTTCCAAACGTAATTCAGATGCCTTATCCTAGGCCTAAGCCAGCAAGAAGGCTGCTAGTTGCTGCTGCTGCTCAATTTGAGCAAGCATTTACAGCTTAGATTAGCAGAAAAACTGACTGTAGCCCTGCTAAACTATTCAGGGCTGCAAAGACCAGAGGAACAAAGAGTAATTGTCAGTTTAATAGCAATACTGGAAAACTGCACGAAGCAACAGCACAGAAGCCCTGAGACAGGATAAGGAAGAACACAGTAGCAAACGCTTCACTCTTGCAGAGACGTGGCTGCAGCTACTGAGGGGCACAGTCTCCTCCACAGAGGCTCAGTTTTACACAGGCTAACTCTGGATTGATCAGAAAGCAGAATCCCTCTGTAGGGCAGAAGTGMAGGAGGTTGATGAGAAGCTGAGCCTCCCTTGCCACCAGAGATGACAGGGCTAGAGTTCTCACAAGGGCATAAGTTACTCCTCACCAGCCTTTCATCTACTTCTGGCTAGAAGGGTTAACTGCCTGTATCACAGAGCTCAGCCATCATCTGCCCCCACCTCTCACAAGACCCTGTGGACACTGGCCCTGATGCTCCCTCCTTCCCTTAGCACCAAATCAGAAAGATCACTAACTTCATATAGTTTGCAACTCAACTTTGGAAAAGCTAGGAGATAACAGATACTTCTATTTTAGGCAGTAAGATAGAGACAGCAGTTCCTTCTACTCCCTGCCAGCAGGGGTGGGGCAGGTTTGGTGGTTTTCTTCAGTTTTTTAAATTATTTTCATTTGCCAGGTTCTTGCTAACCTGAGATCAGCTCTTAAGCAGGGCTTGAAAAATAATACAGGACACTCTAAGACATTACCTTAAAATTCAAGGAGCAGCCTTACCCTCACCGGCCTCTAGCTGATCAGCTTCCAGTAAATCCAAAGCCTAATCTTTTTCCTTGCTTTTAGGGCCAAATATTGCCCCTTACCTCATCTATCCCAGACATTATAAAAGCATTTCCTTGCTCTTGTGTTTATTTAACATTTTGATAATGCTCTCCAGATTTCATTGAGATTTTGCAGAAGTGGCTACGTAACAGCAAAGGCACCCCACCTGTCACATGCAAATTGAATGTCTAGTTCCAGCTTCCTCTRTTTCCCATCCCTTTGATCCACTGCAGGAACAACCAGCACATGAAACTGGGACACTGCTGCTGGGTCACTATTACGAGCACATGAGTAAGGGAAGGTGGAGGCACCAAGAAGCCCTGTCCCTTCGCATTGCCCRACTTAAAGGCTTTGCCCCCTTATCCATCCCAGAACAGGTCTTCCTACTTCACAGGAAGGGGAAGTGACTCTCCCAAAGGCAGGAAAAGCCTGTTTCACTGGCTCACACCTCTTGTGTGCTAGGAAGCCTGATGCCACTGGTAGCAAGAGCTGTAGCATCTCTTACTCTTATGGGGTCCAAACAGACTAGGATAATTTTGGCTCAGTCTCCCTACAAGCACTGTGCACATTTACACATAACCAGTATAGCCTTGTTTTCAGCRAAGTTTGCTAGTATTAGCTACTTTTGTAAGGCAGTTGTTTTACTAGCCAATTCACAAATATTAATTTAAGGAACAGCAGTCTAAATCTAGGAAAAATGCTGGATCTAGAGGGCTCACCTAAACCTCCTATATGCATCTTATTCCACTTACAGTGTTTTTATCATGAACTAGAAACGTGCCAGGGGACATGGACYGGGAATAGAGGGGAGATGCCTATGCTGTGGCCCTAGCAGGCTGTCAAGAAAAGATAATCATCAGTTCTACCCCAAACAGCCACTCTCTCCAACCTAGCTTTTCCACCTGACTTTCCAAGAGCTCCTGAATATCACTTTTAATCTAGTCCTTTGCTATATGCATCTATTCCAAACAGCAAAGTAAGAGCTGCCATTAAAGCCAGACATGCTTACGCTACCACCTTTTGAATCAGGGAGAGCTGAAACGCTAGCTATACGTTTCCCAAACACGTCCCAGCCTCTCTCAGCACTGCCGCAGAGAGCAACATCCCTTTTCACAAGCTGTGACACGTGCCCACATCCCCCCCAAGCCACCCCCCTTTCAACTTCACAGCAGAAGTCACTCACACGCTCCCGTGCTTCTCTGGACCTCCCCACTCACAGCGCTCACTGTGCGATGGATGGCAGAGCTGCCTGATCAGCTGAAGCAGTCAAAGTCCACTCTGTGGCAGGACAGTCCCAGCCCCGCCATCCCTTCACACACCCCCATCCCTTTCACTAACAGCTACATCRCAGATTAGGAAAAAAAAAAATTGAGACATCCCTGGCTTGGGCTCTSCCACACACACCCCGGTGCCCAGGTTCATTTTTAGCCAAACCTTGGCCCACTCTCCACACAGGAATAAACGCCAGCATTAAGCAAAGTGCAGGACAGCTTTTTTTGGCTTAAATGAGCTATCCAAACATTACCTGTCTTTTGGGCTACCATAGTATGATGCCAGCAGCACTCTAGCTAGCTAGATGAAGACTAGTTCAGATAAATCTATGCAAACTGCAGCCACAAGGGTGGCTGAAGAGTCACCTTTAATTTTTACCATATTTTGTTGCACTCCAAGACAAATATTTTGCAGTTTTACAGCTCCAAGATCCGTAATTTTGCAACAACTCAAGCCCGAGAGGCTCCCTGATCTGCACAACACCATACTGCCTAGTAACCTACAGAAAATGGCACATAGGTCACCTTTGGCATGGAGCAGCTTTAGAAGCACCCAGCATTTTTTTTATCCTGATGAAAAGCGATTATAGAAGTACAAGAACAGTATATATGAGATTAGAAATGTCAAATTTAACGCTACTCAAGTTTTGGAAGCACTTGCTTTGGGGGAAGCATTGCTAGGCACTTTCATTGGGAGGTGAAGGGGTGAGAAAGAGAGCCAGATAACTGAGTAAAACAGGTAATAAAGCAGCCACTAGATAAGCCTGTGCCTCCCTGCCCTTACCCCTCCCTGTGTTCCTCCAGCCAGCTGGTCTCTTGGGTGGAGCCCAAGCCTGCACTGGGCGGCCCAAGGAGCCTTTTACTCCGGCTGGAATCCACCGTTCCCAAATGCCAGCTGGCATGGGACGCCCGGGGCCCCACAGCTCCCACGGCGGCGCCCAGCAGGAGCGAGGCCGGACGCGCCCCGGCGCTCGGCAGCTCCCAGGGGCCGCGCGGCCCGGCCGGGC
>NW_028186444.1:644714-670735 GCF_003343005.1 Rhea americana
CGCTCGTGGTATGCTGGCCAGCTCTGCCCCATGGGTCACGGAGCCCCCAGGGCCAAAGCAGCAGCTGAGGGCAGGCTTGGGTGTCACAACCTGCACAGTCCTCAACCACTGCCTTTGCGGCAGATGGGGATGCTGAAGAACCACGCTTTTTTGGCAACGTGGGGGGGGGCACACGTTTTTCCCCAGAGCAGAGGCCCTCCAGAGCCGGGCGCCTCAGGCGCAGCCAGGTTGCCTCTGCAGATCCACCGGGTGCCCCCAGCTCGCAGCCGCCGACATCCTGCCCCGGCTGTGCCCGGGCCTGAGCCAGGAGCTGCGTTTATCTGTCCCCAGGGTCTCGTCGGGGGAGGCGCCGCAGACGGCTGAAGTGCCTGACTGCATTTAGCATCCTGTTCCTGTTCTAGGGGGGAGTAAGCATCGATTTCAAACCTTACAGGTGTTTTTTGCATGTGCRTGTGGGTTATAATCCTCCTCAAAACAGTAAGAGGAGGCTTATACGTATCTTCAAGAGATTCTTCGCTGAGGTGGACACGTGTGTCTGATGCTATAGGGAAGGGGGCACACAGATGGGCAAGCAAACACCACCTTAGCTCGTGTTGTCCCGGGACTCCCGTTACCCAGATTCAGCATAGCGACTCTGCTCCAGAAAGTGCCTGCTGAGCACCGTGGTTCCCTCTCCCGAGCGGTGCCGAGCCGACTTCCTGCATGTGGCTCACCTGCGCCCGCAGAAAACGCTTGCGGCAAGCTGGAAGGAGCCGCTGCGGGCGAGCGGGAGACACCCTGCTCCTGTGTGAAATCTCAGCCTGCTCTCCGCTATTTAAAATTTAGGCAYGGGCTGTGGAGCTGAAATCTAATACCCTAGTTCTCCTGTTTGGGTTACTGAATCCAAGCTATTATTTTTCCTGCTATTATTTTAAGCGAGCCTGCRTTTCAGAGCTCGCAGAGGCCGTGCCGGCGCTGCCTTGCTCCCCTCCGTGGACACAGCAGGGGACACCGCGGAAAGAGGAAGCAGAGCGGCACAGGGACCGCCGCCAGGGTCTGCCAGCTGCAAGGTGTTCGGAGGCCCTGGGTCCCCCAGCCCTGCCTAAAGCCTTCTCCTGGGTGCTTCACCCAGCTCAGACCTTCGCCGGAGCCCCTCMCTAGCGAGGGGGTGAGCGGAAGCAGAGCAGCATGCAGGAACAATCCTGTGCTCCACGGAGATCGTCAATGGCTTTGAAATCTCTATTCCTAAGTGCTAAACGAAGAGCCGTTTTATGCATTCGGGGTGGAAGCACAGAGCCCAGACATTGCTCAGTGACCTGACTTCTTTACCCAAAATGGATGTGCAAAACTTCTTTTAATCGCCGTCATATACAGGCCAGAGCTGCAGCGCTGCTGAGGCCTCAGGCTTCCTAGGATGAGCATCTGCCTACGTTAGAAACGAGAGCAAGGGACGAACACAGAACAGCCTCTCTCCCCGGGCTGATGGACACCTTCCCACCAGCGTGACTGAAGCAGTTAACTCCTGGGGACAGGACTTGCTCCTTTTTAGGAGAGAGAATAGCCTAGTTGAACTGGCGCCCCTCCTGCCTTCTTGGCCATTTTTCACAGCAGGAAACAGATCATCTGATCTCGCTTTTCCCTCCTCATTTCAATAATTCAGCTTATAAAGGAGGAGCTAGGAACAATGCATTAAAAAATAAAGAACACCTTCTATGAAAGAAGTCTTTAAGCTGCAGAAGTGGAGAGAAGAATTCATTCAAGAAGTAAAGGCCAGCGTCGATCAACGATTCAGGAGCCTGGAAGCTGCAGGATGACCCGCTGCCTTTGCCCTGGCAGTGCTCCGAGCCCCGGAGAGAGCCAAGAGCAAGCAAGAGGCAGCTCCTGGCTCTGCTGCCGGCACAGCAACATTTAGCTGTGGTTTCGGGGAGGCGGCAGGAAAACCCCCTGTGGAGGGTGGTTTTTACCTGTCTCACTTAAAGACGTTTCCTTTTAGCACCTGAAATACCRGTAACTCGTTCCGCCAGGGGACGATCCCTTCTCTTTTGCGAACTGCATGATGTTATACAGGGAATCGCTTTTGACACCACCAAGCAGCACAGTGAAATTCAAAAGGACAGAAGTCAGCTGCAAGCTAGTTCTATAAAGGAGATTATTCTCCTCAAGAAAYATGCATCCAAGTGCTCCCTGCCGATACCAAAACCCACAGATGGGACAGGATTAGGGTCAGAATGAAGCCTGTAGTTTCACGTGTAGGACATACAACTGCGTGCCTAGATTGCACAAACGCCCCTTGGGAGCAGCAGTTGTGGTAAAGGTGCGGGTCCTTATCCAGACGCATTCACCAAACGTCCCAGGAACCACCAGTTTTTATTGCCAGTCGTACAAATCTTAAGTATGCCTCAGCYTGCCAGTGAAAAGCAGGATCTGGACCCATGCAAAATGAATCTGTAACTACCTAGCTACTTGTGGATGATCTACGTTCACACAACACAGCAGCTTTTGTCTCTGGAGATGCATGTTGAGGAGATGGAAGCCTCCTCAGCTCTGCTGGTTGATGGAGCGCTCTCCCTTCTTCCCAGTGAACAGCYCCAGATTTCTTATCTCTAGTCCCCACCATCTCCCCTGCTGGAGGCAAAAATGCTGGGTGTCAGCTTGGAACCCCTCAGATCACCAGGAATCAGGCAGAACACCACACTCAATCACCCATGAGAAAAATTCCCCCGCACGCCTGCCCTCCCTCACACACCAGCCAAGGTGGCTACTGACTGCAGGCGTTTGCTGCACTGCCTTTTGTCTCTTCCCACAGCCACATCTCCAGCCCCTTCCTCACCTTGTTTTATGCCCAGACCAAGCTGCTCCAAGCTCACTCTCCCTTCATTAGCTGTTCCTGTCTCTGTGTATGTGCATTTTAGATCCATTATCTTTCTTCATGTCCTGGTTCCTGAACATCCAGACTCCAGCATGAAGACACACAGGCCAAGTTAGACCTGGTGCTATTTGCTACCTTGTGCTAGCTTTTGTCTCAGTTGCTCCCACAGCAGCTTTTTTTAAGCTCTTTTAAAATAAATTAGGCCTAACAGAAACTGCAGTAAAAGACTGGGTGCCACCTCTCTCTGGACCCTGGTTTTTGGTTTACTTTCAACAGATTTCTGAAYGATGACTCACTGTTCTTTACAAGGCTCCTCTTTTTCCTGTTCCACTGGGCCAGGCCTAGTCTCTATTTTAGAGTGGAAGCAGCTTCCCAGCTTTCTTGCTAGGGCTGTTGGCACAAGCTGCAAAGGCCTTAGTTCCTTCCCATCCCCAACTCGAGAGAAGGAAGCACCAGGACTTGCAGCCTTCACCAGTAGCTGTATATTAGAAAACTGCCTAGAGTGCCAGGAAAACTAATCCTTTCCTCTCTCCTAACTACCTAAGCTGTCAGGGCAAAGCAGCTGTAAAGTTTGCTTTTTCCTTCCAGAAGAACACACAGCAGCACAAGAGGAAAAGGGAACATCTCAGAATAGACACAGGAGGTGACTGAATGCATTGTGGCAAGGAGATTGCACCCCAAGGAGGAAAACCTAGTTTAAAAAAAAAAAAAAGTGGTGCTGCTCTCAAGTCTACAGTGTTTCAGAAGGCTGAGCCCAAACACTCAAGTGTTTGAAGGTGAAGTTCGACTAGATAAGCTACTGCAGATCACACCACAACTTCCACACACCTCCTTGCGAGCACAGCAGTGATACTGTCAGAGGAGATGGGTCGTAATCTTAAACCAGGTACTCTTTCACATGAATCAAGTACAAATACCAGAAACCAACTACCACTACAGCTAGCCAACTCCTTCACAGGAGGTTTCACAAGCAGTTAGCAGGCCCACATTCTCCATCATATGCCAGGACATCAAGAACTCCATGTTGGACACTTTTCTGTTTTTATTTTAAAAAAATCCAGAATGGATCCAATAACAGTTTTATTATCAAGGAAATTGTTTTGCCACAAGCAGAGAACAGACACAGGATGGAGCAGAAGGCTCAGACAAGCAAAGTACGTAACTTCCACATAGCCTTKTTTTGGTAAGAAATAATGTTACAGCTAAATTTGAAGTAACCCATCTCCTTCAGAACACAGATACTAAGTTAACTGCAGATCTCAATGTTCTCTAGCAACATAGCCAGCCGTGTCTTTGCGGTACACGGGGCCCGTAACCTGTTCAAAGGTAGTAAGCTCCACAAGGAGGATCTACACTGGTGTTACTCCTCTCCAGGACTTCCATCTCCATCCTTAGATTCAGCAACATGGTTTCCAAACTCCRACATTAAATTTAGTACACCATTGTGTCGTATCAGAAATAAATGATCAGCGAGTCCCAGGTGCCTTGGTTGAATACCGAAGGGCCAAAAACTTAGAACTGTCTTGCATGAATTAACTTTCATCAAGTGACAATTTATCTAGCAGACACATCACTAAGTTTATACATTAAAGAAATTTATATATAGAGTACTGCAAAAACACAGTAAGTCTGAATTCTGCTCATTTCTGCTCAGGAAGGTCCCTTCTCTCCCAAGCGTCAAGAACATCCTCCTCTTCATACTCCAGTCTAGGCAAGACAGACTTCTTATTGCTTCTCTTCTTTCTGATCTCCTGGACTTCCAGAACCCTCTCGTTCTGAGGCCATCTATGAAAGAGTCRGTTTATTAGTTAAAATAACAACTAGCTGCTTCAGTTAGTTCTAGATGCAAGAAACATTTCACTGAAAAGCATAATGCTGCACTGGAGAAGTCGTCTTCATCTCTGCATGACTGCTATTAAGAGGAAGGAAATTATCTTCCTATTTACCCTTTTCCAGTGGTACAGACAGGCTTACACTGCCGCACGGAGTATTTCAGTTTGACATCAGGAGGAAAAAAAAAAAAAAAAAAGCTTTAAACAGTGAGGAGAGCTTATCACCAACAAGGTCACCTGAGCAGCACATGACATTTCTATCCTAGGAGGCTTCTCCCCAGAGAGGTTAAGCACACATCTGCCAATAAGGGCTTAAATGTGTGGGCCTCTCACTGCGAAGATGGACAAGGAACTCCTTATGGCCTTGTTTCCTGCAACTTTAGGCAGGTTGAACAAGGAGCCTGTTACACAATCAGCTAAAATAGCTGAGACATTACATTACTTCTCTAGGCACCTTACATATGCAGAAGAAACCCATATCCAGTTCCTGATGCTCCTTTATCAATGGCATCCAGGGGTTTTTCCTACAATACTCTCTAGAGGAATGTAACATGMTGCCCGTAAGGCAGGCTACCTGCAGAAGGACAGCAAAGATTTGAGGCCATCAGCAGTGCCCTTCTACAGCTGCTGCTACAGCAAGTGTTACTTAGAGGGAGCTGCACTGAGACTGAGTGCTACTGCCAGCACAGCTCTTGCCTGAACATTTGGTGGCCCAGCTCCCTCCTCTATCCAAGCACTGTGAAAAACAAGGGAYTGAACCTACCTTCTTGTACGCCATTTCAAAGAGTTTCAGGGAAGCCTGCTGCAGGCTGGTTGCTGCCTGCCTGATGTTTTCTCCTGTTTCAGTATCTTTACGAGCCAGAAGTTCCCTCATTTTAGCAATTTCTTCCTTCAATTTGTTGCACTGCAAATAAGTTACAAACAAACATGATGCAATGCTGCGCTCAGTTCATTGTAARTAGCATTCCTGCCATTTCACCCATCTGCTGGCCACAGCAAAACTGCCATCCTCCCCTCCCGCAAAAGCAATGAAGTTAAGTCTCAAATTAAGCCATAAAGTCCGCAGGGACTAGAATCATGTCCAGTTCCCAGTGGGCACATATCCACCTCACTAAATACACCACAGTTGGCATTAATTGGTCCCCTTGTTTGCAGTGTCAGCAGAGGCGCCAAGGATAGAATGCACTGTGGAGACAGAGCAGCCCGCCAAGGATGAGAGCTGCTCTCCCTGGCACACCTCACCAGTGAGTCAGTCACCCTAGGAGCCAAGGTAGGGGGAAAAAGAAAGCTGGTTTTCATCTATATTTAAGGCACTGTCAAAAAGCCAAGACGTATGCTATTCACCACCCTGTTTAATCCCTTTGTTGCACGTAGGAGGAGCAGGAAGGCAAACAAAAGCAATACGGTCTCATCCCAGCCCCTGTAACCATCTGTCAAACCCTCCACGCAGTCTGGCATTTCTCTGTCAGGCTGSCACGCTGCTGGAGAGGCAGGCCTGGAGAAGCGAGGTTACTGGGGGACAGTTGTGCTGGCAGCACTTGCTCAGCAGTGTTTTTGCAGTCAAAATGTGGGCACAGCTTTCTCCTCATTCAGACTCACAGGATGGGGAAGGCGACTGAGGCCTTGTATGTCAGGCTCCCGCCTCCACCCAGACTGCACAGAGCTGCTTCCAAGCCATGCTACACTCATGCCCTTGGTATTCCCCAAAACAGAACAGTTCCTGCAGGGACCAGAGATACAGGCTTCGCTCTGTGTTCCTGAGAGTGAAAACTCCAGTGATCACACTTCCAAACACACAGCAAACCAACATTTATCCTAAAGAGGAGCTGAAAAACACCTCTGGTATTTAAACTGATCAGAGGCCACTTACAAGTAAACTACAGTCTAGTTCCCTTTAACACCCCACACAGCCCCAGGAGCCTTTTTGGTCCGTTTTCAAGAGTTGCTAACTTGAAAATTGCAGAAACCGTTTTAAACCTGGCTTTTGAAATTCATAATGCAGGCGTCTCTGCATTAAGGGGGCATCTAAATTGTCACTTAGAGCAGTATTAAAAACACTCGACACTAAATATCCACTTTGCTCCAAAGACAAGAAAAATTGAAGTGGGTACATCAACTTTTKTTCCCTCCAAGTTCTTGGGTCTTACACTCATACTGTTCTGAGACTGCCAGGACTGCAYAGCAGCTTTGCCTCTGGCCCTCTGCTCATACACTGGCAGGCTCTGTTTATAATCTCTTAGCTTTTGAGCTAAATTCCCCTCTCATACAGGCCACAGCACAGCACACTTCTTATCAAACCACTGCAAGGCCAAGTCAAGGACATAAYTCATGCAGAAGCAGCCTTTCAACAACAACTTCACAGGCGCTTACATCTTCACTGACACTGAACTCATACTTTGAAACAGGGTATTTGCTATTATCCAAGCCACATCCTCATAAGCATGTCCTTATGGCCTCCCACGAACCACATTCCCTCTACTCAAGTGCAAAAAAATCWGGAGTCAATGGCTGTGCCATCTTTACACAGAATAGAAAGCCAGCTATGAGTTCAGGAAAAACTCTGGCACAAAGTCATCATTAAAGCAGAGATATGCAAGGAATCTTACCTCCTTTATTGCTAAGTGATTCAGAACTACCTACCTCATCCGCTGGCAGCTGATCCTTGAACTCCTCCATCTTCGATTCTGTATCATGRATGATGCCTTCAGCCATGTTTACAGCTTCCACACGTTCCTAGGGAAGAAGGGTCATAAGGGCTTACACTTCWTACATCACTGGCACTGAGTTGTGTACATATAAACTAACAACTGACATTTCTTCCCCCAAAYTGCCCAGCTCCATTATAGCTCCCACCCAGGCCCCTCAACAGCAAGGGGAAGGGGAGATGCAAGCAAACCATTTCTAGATGCAGTCTGCTGCAGGAAAAGCCCAAATAGGTAGGCTACGAACGTCAGTCCTCACACACCTCCGCTCCCAGCAAAACTCACTTGCCTGGAAGCAGGAGCACAGCATACAGCATAGCTATCGGCACACTGGAAAAGCCAGCAGCTGCAGAGACAGCACAGCTCTCTGCTCTGCTCCTTAGAAAAGCCACACAGCTATTCAAAAACACTATTCACTATTAATACCCCTGTTGCAGAGGAAGCCTAGGGTCAAATAAAATGCTAGGCTGCTTTTCTGATACCCTCTTACTRTAAGTGCTTGTAACATCAACAGTGAAGGGGGGGGAGGAAGCAAACAAACAAACATTGTGCTAGTTAATAAATTCGAGCTACTACTGCGAAGAACCAACATGGGATAGAGGGGTAGAAAGCTTTAAGAGCAGTAAGTGCTACTTCTGCTGAGACATGATAATTCAATCTAAGTGTCAACATGAAGCAATACTCTCTAGGGCACCCACCCTGCTCCATCTGAAAGAGCAGTTTACATGAACAGTGCAATAATATTCTCAGGAGACCAACCACTTATGGAGGAAAGCTGATGAGAAATAGTTTGGTTTCTATACTATGCCTTCACTGCTCATTGGATGTACAGTTCACAGCAGAATGCTGAGTCTAGTACAGTGATAATTCCATTTATGCATTCATGATACATCCATAATGATAAAACCACGATCAGACAGGTGCAATGAGGGAATTTTGACAAGTGCAGTTATGCATGTCAACTAAAAAGGCAGAAACGTTAATTAAGAAAGCAATCTAATCATGTGATAGCTCACTAGACAGAGAAGAATCCCATTTCAGGATTACAATAGGGAAGAAATAATACTAGTTCAGTGATCAAAGGCATGAAGTTAAAGCAAGGCAACAAGAAGAGGTTTTTAGTGCAGCCTCTTCACAAGTACCATACTACAGCCTACATTCCTTGGAAATGATGCAGTTACTTCAACAGTTGGACTTTCAAACCAAGGTCTCTACATGTTCTGCATCTAACTTGTAATTGCTAATAAGCTAATGCTTTGTGGCTCTAGAGCTTCTGAGGCATTGAGATGCTGCTTCCAGTGTATTTATTCCATGCATTCTCCAACCCTTTTGCTGAGGGTCAGATTCACAGTGCTGCCTGAACACCCAAAATACGTTTACACAGATTAGAAAAACATAAAGCAGATAAGCTCAATGTACCAATTTCAGTAATCACTAAACACAGGCTGGCACCATATYGCAGAATAGGTCTTCACTGTATCTGTTGAAAATCAATGCCCTATATTTAGTAGTGCAATTCATTAGTACTACCCTCATTAAGCCAATTAGTTCCAATCATTAACCCTACAAATATCACAGGTTTAGTCACTCAGCTGTGGGAAGTATCAGTTTTTTCCAACAAAGTCAGTGAGGCTTTCAAGTATCTTCTGACAGCTTCACCTGCACTGAAGGCAAATCCTACGCTCAGTGAGATAGAGCATTCAAGATGCCAGTAATATTTTTAAGACAACAAAGCTACTTCCCACATAAGGAAGTGTGCTGAGGCATAGCTTTGCTTGGTAGGCTTTATGAATTAAGCTTTAAAATAAACTCAGAGAATGTTGCTTAAATATCCCTTGTAGTGCCTCCATTTAAATGGAGCAACATCAGTGCAAGAACCCTTGCTGTAGTAGGCCAACTTCAGATAAACAGCAAAGATAACAGGCAGGACAGCGAAGAGCCATGATGACARAAAGCATAAATATGTTTGGAAAACTGTTTGTCATACATAACAGACAGGTGAGTTTGTTTATTGCTGTCTCCAAGTCTCAGTAATTCCTTAGGAAGGAGTTTACATACTAATTACAGAAGGCCAGTTACCTAAGCTAAGCCCAAGTGCCAAGAGTATGTGCATGCACCTTCTTGCATGAGGCAATTTCCAAGTGTAAACTGGATATAAAGAAAAAAAGCACATGTGCAGATAGCGGCACAAAAACAACTCGGGAAAGCGCAGACTAGGACCAACAGCTCCTTCAAGCCAGGCACAGTTAATAACACACCGTGGCAGTTACCAGCAGATACACGAGTAGCTGGCAGATACCGCAACAATTACCTTTCTTCGTCTGTCYTCCTCTGCGTATTTCTCTGCATTCTTCACCATGTTCTCTATTTCATCTTTGCTAAGGCCACCGGAAGACTGGATAACAACTGCATTAGAGAAGAAGCATTAATAGTGAGCATGCTCTCACCTTTGAAGAAAAAAGATTATTTCCCAAATCCCCTCAACAGCAGTCACCTGGTTCAGCAACTCTGTATCTGTGAAGACCCTGTGGGCAGCACAAAGGCAGCCAGGCTTTGAAGAGAGAGCAAAGCAGCTTGCAAGATAAAAGCCCAACACCTTAGATCTACGAACTCTGCAGCTCACTCCCCAGACACCTTGTCGAAGCAATTCACAGACCAGTGGACTGTTCTTCAGTCCCCTCTCCTGGAAAGCCAATGCAAACCAAACGGGCGTTCTGGCAGGTAAAGCAATAGGAGGAATCACTTTACCAGGGCATGGGTTTCCTTTCACTGCTGGAAAGCAGCCCAGGCTAGAAGCAGGATAAGAGAATGTTCCTCACCCAGCTGCTCACACTTCCCTCAGTAAGTAAGAGTGGCACAACTGCACAATTCTACAGTGTCCCTTTCCCCCCACTGCCCTTYTGGCTCCATTTGTGCCATAAAGCATAGCTTAAAAATAAACTAAGTTTTACAGTAAAAATGCAATTTCACTGGGAAAGAGAGGRCATCTTGAATTCTGCAAAGTCCAGAATAAAGGTAAACCAAGATCCTTATTATAAACAAGTTTTTGTACCAAATATGGTATAGAAATGGTACAAAACCCTAAACACAAGCAAGTGTGCTTCAGATGCAAATGAAGGATGAGGAGATCAATTTCATATTTAGGACCATGTCTGCATACAAACAGGCAGCTAAAAAAAAAAAAACACTCTGGCTGCTTGTTATCAGGAGATATTTATTCAGAGCTAGAAGTTTATTGYGTGTGGAAAATCTCTTTTTAGCTCTACAGGGAAACCAACAGTGTGTTCTTAGAAACAAATTTAAGCCAAAAAATAAACTACACGATTAAGAACAATGTATCTTCAAGTTGTCATAACACAGCTAACAGTATTTTCCTTAATTGAAGTATGCCTTTGACTGCTCCTGTGGTTTCCTCCAAGAAACAGCTGAAGGGCAGTGTAGACACTTTCCACTTAGAGATACAAGAGATTACTTTCTATCAGGGAAATCTACAAACGCTTCCAATTAGTTTTCTACTACCTCCCAGTATCTGAGCCCRGAATTGAGCTTTGGAGCAACAACCACATCATTAATTACCACAAAACAGTGGGCCTAACATTTTATTGCACTACAGAGYAAAACATACTGACAGCTTCAAGATGCCAAGCCTCCTGATAATTAGAGATGTTTTGAGGCTACATGAATGAAAATGAATGAGGTGGTTACTCAGAATACCTGCAGACACTTGAATTTCAAAATCTTTGCAATAAAGTAGTTAGAAATAAAACAGTCTTAGCATGAAGCTTGTTTGATCAGCTACATCTGACATGCTTTAGATTCAACAAGAAACTTCCTAATTCTGTTCTACCCTTAACAGCTGGCACCTCCATGCAGGCAGTTTTCAACAGACAGCGATCTATTAGTGCCTTAGCACAAGGCATTCCCAAAGGAAGAGTACACCAAGGAGGACACCACACAAACCAGCATGAGGAACTTGCTTAAGAGGCAGGATTCCTCATCTCCTGAACTCCAATTTCTGTGCCCTTAGAGTGAGCAGGGGTGCCCTGTATCACTGCCCCACGTTCTTTGGCRACACAGGGCATTCCCGCAGGCAGCAGGAGCAGTGCTCCATGAACAAACCTGCCAGCYCTCGGAGAGAGGGCCAACCTGCGCATTGAACTGCCTCTCCGGGGACTGGAGGAGAGACGGTACATACAGAAAACCCGAGGGAACAACTGTGTCCTGCTGAAATGCAGCTACATTGATGACAGCAGAGGGCAAGACCACGAAAAGACTGTCATACAGGGCAATTTGATTTGAAACCTGAAAAAAACCCTGCCAGAGAGGTCTTCCTTGCCCATGACACAAGTAGAGGTTTTAGAAGAAGATTGCACCTGGCTAAYGGGCAGAAGCAGAGAGCATTCATTCGTTGGTGGCAGTGGGTATCTCTGTTCCCCTCTTTGTCGGCATTCTGACAAAGTGCTATGCATTTAACAGGATGGCTTTACTTCCTTAAAATGAAACTACGGGCCAGTTGTCACTTCTTCCTTTCCCCATTTCACTCTCAGTAACTCCTCTTTATACCTCCCTTGCTCTCCTTCCCAGTGGCAACACTTAAGCAGAGATGATTTATCTATCTACACCTCCCTTGTAACTCATTGCTTGCCCCACCTTTATCCCAAGTAACACACTGCAGCATCCCCAGCGGGCAGCACTGTCACCGTTTGAGTCACCTAGTGTCACCCCCAGCACCCTGTGCCTAGAGCAGCCACCTCTGCTGCTCTGAATCTTTCTCTATTTCCTGTAAAGCATACCAGGGCACTTGCACTTACTCTGCTGTTCACGCCCAGTGCCTTTATCCTTCGCTGAAACGTGAACGATACCATTAGCATCAATGTCAAACGTGACCTCAATCTGGGGCACTCCACGTGGTGCTGGAGGAATTCCAACCTGGAAATGAGAAGCACTTAGCCATTAGCTCCCACACAGACATGAGCTCAGGGTATGAGCCTCCGGTGCTGGGTGTATTATCTTGGTGATCTGCCAGCTAACTCAACTATTAACTAAGCCTCACAGCTGAGCCATTTAAATGCCTGTCAGCACATGTGGTGAATTAGCAATACTTTGACAGATTTAACAGGATACAGATTTCCACCCAGAAGGAAGGACAGCACAGACACCGCAAGAGGCGGTCACACATTTGTTTTGGAGATGACTTAGTTGCTGCTTTAACAGTGAACAAGCCGCTTGTTCATGCACATTTGAGGCATGACAGCAAGCTCCATTTTCTTAATTCTGCTCTGCAGGTGACTAGACTTCAAGCAGGTGACTAGACTTAAGATGGTGACAGGCAATCTACCTCTCTTTAGTTACAAAACACAGGCAAATCCTTTCCCTTTTGGAGGGCTCTTCCTAGCAATAGCAAGACTGGACAAACAGTTGACAATGCCAAGCTTTGCTGACCCCAGGTTGCGAAATTTAAAGCAGAGAGACAGAAAGTCCATTTTCAACATAACTCACTCCAAAATAGTCTCTATCAACAGACAGGATGAAATCAGCAACTTTCAGGCAGACTGCAGTTACCAATAGCCAAATAAACTGACTGTGTGTAGGGAGCTGGTTAGTCAGCCACACTGAACGGCAGATGTGTGTGCATATTGCACACAAACATCCTTGCAACAGCCATTCTCCAACAAACATGGTAGTTCCACAAGTGCTGGTAAAAAAAAAAGGGGGGAAGAAAAAAAAAAAGTATACCGGGCTAGAAACAGGCTCCCCTAGGGGCTGCACATAACATGGAACCTGCTGACTCAAGTCTAGTCTCTGCAACAAAATCACCACCTGATGACAGCGACCAGAGGAAAGGTCAGCATATCCACTGCACAGGCCTGGTACTACAGAGCTTTTTCCTCTTTGCAACCAGAACTGGAGAGGGTCCTTCCAGGTGATTGTGCCTTGTCCTAAAGCTACAGCAGCCACTGCACCATGTAACCCTGCTCAGAAACTTAAGCCTCCATATTAAAGACTAGCTGTTCTTCCTGTGCTACTGAAAGGCTGTCCCAGAATGGAATTCTACATTTGGAGGCTTAAAAAAAAAATCAAATGTTTTCTGGAAAAACAACAACAAAACCAAACAAAACTGCCTTGAAGGCAAGTCTCTGAAACAGAGAAGGCTTTGAACTTTTCAAAGTTGGTCAAGTCTAAGGTCATGAATACTGAGAGCCAACATACCAATGTGAACTGGCCAAGAAGTTTGTTGTCACTAGCCATCTCTCTCTCCCCCTGGCATACTTTAATCTCCACTTGAGTCTGTCCATCAGCAGCTGTAGAAAATACCTGTAAGAAACAAACAAGAAGTTACTGAATAGCTACTAAGTTGCAACATATGAACAAAAGCAGTTACAAGCCGATTAAACAATAAGGAAAGGTATAAAGAAAAGCTAAGCTGAAGGCATGAAGAATCACTGAATGCTTATTATGCCTCTGTTCTTTAAAAAGCTCTAACAAACCACCGAGGCAGCAAAACTAGCAACACCCTAGTTTACTGGCATCTTGTCCTACATGCATTTGAGCACCCCAACACTGGTAATGCCACGTCGGCAGCAGGCGCCAGTGGCAAGCGGCCACATTACCAGAGCGTTTCCTCCTGGAACAGTACAGCTCTTGCCTGAGCCCCACACCCTAGAGCAAAAAAGGGTTATCAGTAGGAGTAGACTATAGTGGATCCAGCCAATAAAGTGAGAGAAAAGAGCACATCCAGATCTGCTAGGGCCCTACAACACTCAAACATCTGGAAAGGGGCGGGGGAAGTAATCCTTCCTAGGCACACAGACTACCAAAGGTACTCTCAAGCTGGGTGTGGTGCTCAGTTACAGGTCTCCACACAGCTCTTCAGAATGATGTGTTGACAGTTACATCACAGCACACACACACACACACACACTCTGTGTTCCTGACTAGGTCAAAAACATCCTGGGATATCTTGGCATGTGTTAACTCAACTTACCCTCCTCTTGGGGGAGGCTAGTACTTAACAGAAATACTCAGTGGCTGACTAAATCCTTTTTCTCCTTCCACCTCAGCTCTGCCAGCAGAGGAGACAGGATGATCAGGATGCTTTGTGCAGTATGCAATGGCTGTTTGAGTACACCATAAAACACTCATCCATCCATGCAGAGTCAATATGTACCTGACTCTTCTTAGTTGGAATAGTAGTATTCCTGTTGATGAGCTTTGTGAAGACRCCTCCCAGTGTCTCAATTCCCAAGGACAGGGGAGTTACATCCAGCAGCAGCACATCAGTAACATCACCAGCTAAGACACCACCTTGGATAGCTGCACCAATAGCAACGGCTTCATCAGGATTAACTGCTTTGCTAGGAGCGCGGCCAAACAAATCCTGTACAGTCTGTTGCACCTGAATGGGGAGAAAGCACAGCTTGTATGCAGAGCAAACTGTTACCGCCCAGYGCTGCAGCCACACCACTCAGGCAGCCTCGGTTACAGGTACCAGAGGAGGAGAAACCCTCAACTTGGGTATCCCACCCTGCTCAGCCCCTTTAAAAGCTCCTCCTTTACACTTCCGCTGTCACGTAACTCTGTGGCATGACAGAAAGGCTGAACTTCAGGTACGTAGTTGTTCCAAGCCCCATCTTCCACATGCCCTGTTAAATGCATTCATTTTATTCTAGATAATCCCTTCTCTGTAGGCCTTCTTGCAATGAAGTTTGCCAGCTGCAAGTCAACTCSAGTACTCACCTACACTGGCGCTTTCATACAGCCCAGCCTTTTTTATTTTTAAAAAGGGATCACTCCGTGCTTATCAYGCAGGAGTCAAGCGTTACTTCCCTGGAATTTGCGCAAGCCAACACTGGGCAGAACACAGCTGTCAAGGACAGCACAATTGTGGAGGCAGAGCACAGGGGAAGGTCAAAAAAATCCAGAGCAGAAGGACAGTTCATCTTGTTTGGGTGTAATAAAAAGAAAATGAAGCTGTATGAAGGGCAAACTCTTCGTTTTCAAATCCTTTATTTAATGGGCTATTTCACCAGGGACATAGATCTGCTATGTCAGCAGACTGAGCTCTGTTACTAGCTTTTTCACTGTTTTGCCCTTTCAGGACGATGTGCTCATGATTGCAACAGATATACTGCTGCAGTATCCAGATGGGAATGCAATTAGGTATCTGCAATACAGCCACAGTTGTCTAGTCCACTCCTCTCTCACAACAGAGAGGTGTGGGACCTGGCTTCTGCTCACAGCTTCCCTCCTCCCTGCACTAGTCAAGCCCTACCCAGGCAAACATCTGCACAGGTGAGCACAATGTGCCTGGGAAACTATGTGCTGGAAGCAAACATCCAACTCCTTTGCACTTAAGCCAAGAGACATCTGCAGGGAGTGTTCGTTACAAAGGAAGACACCACATGAGTATATAATTAAGTGCAATTCTTCCCCTCTGGAGGCATATTTTAAAGCACAGAAGAAACACTACTTCTAACCACCCATTTTATGTTTCCTGGAGCACTGCCCATGTGATACTCCAAAGAACACAAACTTCCTCCTAGCAGGGGTGCAGCAGAACAGGACAACACACACGAGAAGACTCTGTGCACCACACGAGCACWGATCTCCATGTCCAGCTGAGCCACAGCTGACTGCAGCATTCAGTGAAGCATTATGTAACCTCAAAGCCACAGGTGCTAGGGTTAAACAAYGATTCCCTCTCCCATATTAAACTACTGTATTCTGCCCCGAAAAGACAGGTAATACTTCACCAAAGGGCTTCCTAAGCTTTCAGAGGCAGTTTCGTCCCCTTATACAAAGTTAACCACACCGTTTTTCTTTTATCCAGCTTAAACAGCAGGGACTTCAAGGAGGTGCAGCAGTTACCCTACCTGAGTTTTGGACAAAGTAGTAGYTTTTGCTTATCTTATTGCCCTGGCTCCCTTGCCTGGATGGCCATCTGTACACACTAATACGACCTCTGCCTACTAGGGTCGTTCAGTACTTCCAGGGGAGGAAGAAATTTAATCCCAGGCAAAACATGCCCAAAATATGCACAATCCTAGCAAAGACCTGTGAATCACAAATGATAACAGCAAACAAATGGTYGAAGCCTGACAGATCCTGCAGAACATTTTAGTGATCTCTACATGAAAAAAAACAAGCTGAAGAGGGTAGTGTACACGCTCAGCACTGACCACAGGGGAGCTGAACAGTCACCTGCATTGCTGCAGACAAGAACGGTAAATCACCAGCAGACAGCTCCTGAACTGCAAGACTGTGCATGTCAGCAAAGCAAGCTTTTAAGTCACCTGTTGGTGCTTATCACCACAGAGCATGAGGGCCAAATACTTGGGTAACTAGTGCTTAGAAGAGCTTATTAAACATGCTTGACAAAGCAACTGCAAACAGCAAAATATATACAAGCAAAGCAGCAGTTAACAGAACAATTCTGCTTGTGCAGGGTCTTCACAGCTAGCTACAATGGTCAAGCTACAGGTGCTCTTCTATACAGAGAAGCAAAGCCACAGGAAGGCAAAGATTCCCAACAGGTTATTGCCATTGGAAATGTACCTCTACCACATACATTCCACAAAAAGAGAAAGAAAAAAATTTGTATATCTCAATAATGCTGCTTATGTTCTGTTCACATCAAAAAAAATTCAACTCAACTTTTAACTCCTGGTAGCTCCCATTTGTAAGGTGCAATTCAGCCGCATCCCCCAGATTCAAGTTGAGCCCAGGCACGATGGGAGTCCGTTGCTGCTGCTTTCACATCACTACTTGGCACACATGATCTACTCCTGGGGGCCTTTTACTATAAGAACTGCAGTTACCAGGCTTCTGATTCTTCCATTTCAGAACACCCTTAAAAATAAGTACTAGGTAGCAGCACCAGCTTTGTCTCAAAAAGRGAAACATGTCATACCTTTGGCATTCTGGTCATACCACCAACTAGGATGACTTCACCGATATCACTCTTGCCGACTTCAGCATCCTGCATGGCTTTCTGGCACGGCGCTACTGTCCGCCTGATCAGATCGGCTACAATGCCCTCAAACTGCGAACGACTCAGCTTCATGTTCAAATGCTTTGGTCCGGAGGCATCCATAGTAAGGTACGGCAAGTTAATATCGGTCTGCAGCACAGAAGTGGACAAGGTGTCAAGGGTAGGAACTAGAAAACAGGGCGGCTACATGCTGGTTTTGTACCAAGCCAAAGGTTCTGTCRTGCCTGACTCGACATTTCTACATTACTGTTTACCCCAGATCCCAGGCTGGGAGTGACATGAGGAACATTTTCGTATTTCGGACAAGAGATAGGAGAAATCTGGTTAGAAATCTCATGGTTACAACTATTCAGTACAAATTCTGATATTCTGCGTTACTTTGTTTATCATTAAGAAAYAGTGCTCTTCACAGCTTAGGCAATGTTGTTTTACACTCATCATCCGCTAATGTTACTATAAACAAACAATTTGAAATGAAACCATCTTTGCAGTAGTGCTCGGAAGCAGTAGTATTTAATTTTTATCATAGCCAGGAGGCAAGAGGTGAAATATTAGAATTTACAAGCCTCATTCCCTCCCTTTAATACAGCACAGAAGAGTCCATCAAAATCAGAAAGCCTGTCAAATGACTGCCTAACATTTCATCTTAAGACAACCTACTTCGAGGAAATAACTCATAACTGTTTCTTTAAATGCTAGCAACTTATAAATAAATTGTAAACAACTAAATTCATCAGTGCCAGGGACCATAATCCCCGTTTTTCTTGGCTGTTTGTGCAAGAGACCTCACAAATTCACATGCTTGATTTTTGAAGCAAAGCATAGACTAAAACCATCTTGTTCAGATGCTGAGTTATGCTGACAAGAGATACTACAAATCAAAGCAAGTCAAAACATTAACGGTTTAAGCTCTAGAGATTAAGTTTACAACACATGACCCTGAACTCACATTACTGGCTAGATCAATGCATTCCCTTTCTAGTATCACAGTCAAAAATACTGGGAAGAATTGGGCCAAAACTAAGCAGTTTTTCTTCACTGCTGAAGAGTTAAGGAATTCTAATTCTAATTTTTCCTAGTATGAACATATTGTATTTGTCAGCTCTCGAGCTARTAAAGCAGCCTGCCACATTTTTGGCAGAACTATGCAACTATTGTGACTGGCCTCAACTCCTTCCTGTAGGTTCTCCACTGGCCAACAAAAAGACCACCATCAAAAAGAAAAGCTTATTCAAAACCTAAAAATTGCCAGAATCCTCGTTTCAATTACCATACAACTGACCTTAATTTCATTTCAGCAAAGCTATCACACCCCCCTAATTTGCTGCTCCTCCAGCTCCTTATTCAATAATGAATAAAGAATAGGCCTAAATGCATTTCCRTATGAAGCAGGTGAAGAAAAATGGGTATAAACTGCCCACTATCTACGCAACCCTTCTATAGGGAAATAAGATACTCTGCAAAAATTATTTCTTCTTAGACTTGGCTGTTTCAGTGGTATAAATTCAGCTGCACAACARTTTGTACTATACAAATAGCACTACAAGATTTTGGAACTGCTAGAACATCMCCACAAACCACAAGGGCTTCCACAAATGCAGCAGTACCTAACTGCAGCTAAATCCCCTAGTGCCCATCACAGTTCTGAAATGCACAATAAGTTGTGAACAAGGTCACATTCCCTGCAAGATAAGAAAACATCTTCTGGTGTTCAGAACAGGCAAAAAACCATCATCTGCTCCCATTCTAAGTTTCAAACTACTAATTTCTCTCCCAGACACTGACACACTATCCTGCTAAAAGATTTTCAGTTAAGCTAAGTCATTTGGTTACACYGAAGTTTCTTCTGCCACTAAAAGAGAAAAGCAGCAACTATATATACCTTTTGGAAACAAATCTTTTTGCATCAAAATGTTTACCGGACAGCTTTGAGCACAGCCACCTACCTGCACAGACGAGGAAAGCTCGCACTTTGCTTTCTCTGATGCTTCCCTCACCCTTTGAAGGGCCATGTTGTCTTTAGTCAGGTCAACACCCGTCTAAGTGACAAAGAAAACACGGGTTAACAGACTGTTAGCTTTCGCACAGCAGCCACGGAGTGCTTCTCTTCATTGCAATGCATCTTTCGACCATGCTTTACTTCAAGAAMGTCTGCAGAAATATAGCCCGATATGTACACTTCCTGCTGAACTCTCTCAGCTCTGGCAAATGTATTTAGGATTTTAAAAAAATCTGCAAATTCTCACTGCTCCAAAAATAACTGCACAGCAAGTTACTGATTAAAGCTTAGAGAAGCTGACGCATCATAGAATATAAAAGCAAGACTGGATTAGCAAYGGAGTAGGAATAACATTGCAGTTTTCCATTGGCAACCCCGTACTGTACTATGTGCACGTGTATTGACATATTCAACATTTATAATAGTGAGCAGACTATGTATATGATAGTCTTGCTACACTACAGGGAAAAAGCAGAAGTCCAAGCATTTCATCTGTTTTCCAGGAGAAGAATATTCTGCCTCAAGTAAATAAACCTAAGAACTGGAAGCCAGGCTAAGCACAGCTTTAATACCCTGCTTTGAAATCTCAGGTGTGCCACAGATGACAACCTAAGTCCTAATAATCCTTCTACAGAAGTTAAACCAAGTTTAAACACAAGCTGACTTCTGACAAGACATCTTACCTCTCTCTTGAACTCTTTAACAATATGCTGTAGTAGAGCCTGGTCAAAATCTTCTCCACCTAAGAAGGTGTCACCATTGGTGGACTTCACCTCAAAGACTCCTTTCTGGATTTCCAAAATGGAAATATCAAAAGTGCCACCACCCAAGTCATAGACTGCAATACTACAAGAACAAAGGTAGAAAAACATTACTTTCTAGACAAAGTTGTGTAGCTCAAAAGCATCCTGTCCAGGTGAGGTGTGCAGAATTCACATTGTTGTCATCCACAGAGTCAGTCAAAAACCTTCTCTGAAGACAACAGCAATCAAATTACATAGCGTACCCATTCGTTGGGCACACTGAGTCCACGTGGAAGTCTTCTCTGCAAGGCCTGCTGCACTATGATAGCACGTAACCCCACAGATTACTTCCCAAGAAAAAGCTYCTACACACAGGGTTTCGTAATTACTTCTTCAAAAAGGGGACATGCRCACCTAATGAGAAGTGCAGGGACACTGGAATCATTATGAAAAATGTTTTGCAAAACATGAGGCTTTCACAACACTGTAATCTTCATCAGACATACAAAGCTGGTGTCAAAAAGCTCCATGCATTTATATAACCACATCTGACAGGGCTAGAAGGCAGAACGCAGTCTAGAGAGGACAAGCAAGCTACAGACACTGGGCACCAAGCCTGAACATAACTCCTATGTCACCCTTAAGCACCAATGCCAACAGTCAGCTGTCTTCCACACTTGTCACTGCTACCTACAGGTAATATAGCTAAAACTGACACTCAGCTTTGGTAATTAAGTTCAAGGATTTCTCAAAACAGAACAAAAGGCAAAGAAAACCCCCCAAAACACCAGAAGATGCATTTACAACATGAATTACAGCATGGTTATTTAAACAAGGGCAGGTGTTATGAACAAGCACTTACATTTTGTCTTCAGACTTATCCAGACCATAGGCAAGTGCAGCTGCTGTTGGTTCATTAATCACTCTCAAAACATTCAAGCCAGCAATCTGCCCAGCATCTTTTGTAGCCTGAAGAGAAGAAAAAAAGTGTTGACAATTGAGAGAAACTACACACAGCTTAAAAGCCAAATAAAAACCCCTTACAGCTTGGTGAATACCTGTCTTTGAGAATCATTGAAGTAAGCAGGGACTGTGATCACAGCATTCTTTGCTGAATGTCCCAGGTAGTTTTCTGGAGGAGGAGGGAAGGAGGAAAAAAAGACAGAACAGGTTACCYTCATAATTAAAACGCCAACCAAATTACCACTTCGTTTGAAATTTTTTCTCTCAATTAAGAACAGAAGAGAATCTTGCTGCTCAAAAACCTGCTGTTTTCTGGGAAAATGCAGAGGGAACTGCACCAAATCTGAAACTTTTCTTTTTCATGCAACTTGGAATAGTCTGTAAACCTCTGACAGAGCACAGCAAAGCACCTTTGTCCTTGATCAGTAACCAGAYGGAGCTAATGCATAGGAATTTTTCTGAGTTTAACTTACCTTTTTGGGCTGCAAGACTGAAGTTTCCTTTGTTTCTTTGGAGCATCCATCATGCAATCCACTTACTATTTATTCAGTTTGGTTCCTTTTTTATAAGGTCTACTATAAGTAACATTTATACGCTACAAATAATGCACACAGACTACACGTTTGCAAGCAAGTGTTGGAAACATTACATGCAGTATGTCAGAAAGACACATTACAGCCTAATTTAATGTCAGAATCTTATTCTCCTGAAAAAGGGCAGGTTGTGATCAAATGCAGATTCAGACCTGCTAAAAAAAAYGAGAACGCATGTGATGCRGAGACAACACGCCAACAGGATTTGTGCYTATGCACTAACCCTGTACAGCTCTTACTTGCWGCATTATTTTGTTTTGCTTGGAAARCCAGTTCATTCCACCAAAATTCAGGTAGCATCTAGGGCAAAAGCCAGCTGACCTAGAGGAAGCAGCCTTCTGCTGTTCAAGGCAAAGCAGCACCGTCCTCAGTTCTGAAATAAGCCACAATCATCACATCTGGACGCCTCCCACACCACATACTCCTACTTCATTTTTGGGTGGAACTTCAGCCAGTTCCCTGGATCTAACACTGCAGTATCTTTGGTGAACCCTCAGGAACACTCAGTCTTGTCCTCCAAATATACAATGCTGAATGCATGAGTGCTTTCCAAACCAGAAGACAACTATGTTTTTTTTTCCTCCTATGTATTGTATTCAGTTCCCTCCTGAAACTGTRTTAAGAACTGAAAGGGAGAAAAAAGTCTCCAGTTCAATACAACATTCCTTCTTGTAACTCACGATAGAGACTTTATTATAAAGTAGGTAAAACCCATTTGCCAGRCAGGTAATTCAGCTACCTCAAAGCAGTATTCCATTTTGGTAAGAATATGGTTTAAATAAAACACTAACATCTTGTCAAAGACCCCAGTTTGAGGCAGGAAGATTGATTCTCGAGGCTACATAGCAGCCCATCACTGYACTCCTCCACTCTGCTGTGCAAGGGTTCCAGAATCAAGAAATGTTTTTCACAGCTGCAGCCCATCCCTTTACCAGTGCCCAGTACCAGGGTCATGTCTGTGTTCAAACACAGCRAAGACCAAGCTGTACCAACCTGCTGTTTCTTTCATCTTCATTAGTACAAAGGCACCAATCTGGCTTGGAGAATAGAGTTTCCCATGAGCTTCTACCCAGGCGTCACCATTGGAGGCACGGACTATTTTAAATGGAACATTCTTACTAAAAAGCAAAAAGAATTACGTATCTAATTTCTGTATCAATGGCACCACATACAGCACAAAACCTTTACAATTAATATCAGCAGAACACCACATACAGGTTTTTGACAAAGAATACTGAACTTTCCAATGACAGTCTCAGATCTGGGGAGCCCCAGAAGTGCCAATGTACTACTTCTCCCCCTTATTCAACTGCAATCATTTAATCATAAACCTTAGATATGATTGTACAGCACTTGCTGTACGGACTCAACAGCTCTTTTGGCAAATACTGACTGTTCTGCACAGCATCAGCAAGGCTGTGGGGAAAGAGACTAAAAAGCCTACTATCCAACTTCAACCCTGAAAACCTCTTACATACATGAACTATTTAAGCCATGCTATGCAGCGTATTTTRTATGTTTTCTGCTACAGGGGGAACTGTTTTTCACCCTCACTTACATATCCTTCTTCACTTCAGCGTCATCAAAACGCCGCCCGATGAGACGCTTGGTAGCGTAGAAGGTATTATGCGGGTTCGTCACCGCCTGCCGCTTCGCTGGCATCCCGACCAAGCGCTCCCCATCAGCTGTGAACGCAACCACCGAAGGCGTCGTTCGGGCACCTTCAGAGTTTTCCAGCACCTATATAAAAACCGTAAGAGGACRGCATCAAGGAATACTGCCTTTGAAAACACCAAGTCAGACATTCAAMCTCTAGTACAGCTGCTGCAAACTGGTATTTACTTTTGACTTACTTTAGCTTGTTTTCCTTCCATAACTGCCACACAGGAGTTTGTCGTACCCAAATCAATTCCAATAACGGCACCTTTGATTGCCTCTGAGCTGCAAAGCATATTACACAGAAAATAAGATTACTACTRAAGGAAGATGACAACTAACTAGATGGCAAGAAAACTTCCTATCCTGAAGGGATGATAAAGTAATTTTTCACCAGAAGTAAATCGCTATTTTATCCTGAGCCTAAGAGTCAAAGCCAGAGAACACCTTACACCGGAARTCAACCTCATACTAAGTGTCTTTGTATTCAATCAGATCATTTATATCTAAATCTCTACTTGTTTATCTAAATATGTGAAACATTATTTTTCATCAGAATAGACTTTGCTATATGAATTCTGGACTTGTTTTTGGTTAGTTTTGATGTTCATACTCAAACTTGTGTTTGAAAATAACCACCTGGACTGAGAGTTTTAAAAAAATATTGCACTGATTTATTTTTAAGCAATGCTTAACATGTCAGACAGAACTGGCTAAATCCAAGCAAAACTCCCTGAGGCAGAGCTACAGTTAACCATTTTTTTGATCCTGCAGATCAACAAATGAATCCTGAAAAGTGGGAGTGGTTCCYACACAAGCCAAATTTGAATCCTTTATTTCTTCTAGGAAGTGTATATTCACTCTTTTAAGGCTAGAGAGAACTCAGAGTCATGGTTTTATCTGATAGATAAARTCATATTCTGGGATGAAGAAAGCATACTGAAGCCAGAGCAGGGCCTTCTTCCTTACCAGGATACCATCTTCTCACACTCCCCAACACAAAGTCCCTCACTTTAAGAAAGTGAGCCTGGTTCAGATACCATAAAGCAGCAATCCTGAAAATGAGCAGCTGTTCAGCTTCTCTGGAGTAATTAAAACCTGGGCAGTTTTCCTAACGCGCACAGATTCCCCATGTCTTTGTGCCCCTAATTATAACAATGCCAGTTACAAAACATTTTTTTCAGTATCTTGTAACAAGAAAAAAAGGCAAGTAAAATAAACTAGTTCCAAACAGCTTGTATATCTGCAGTGAAACAGAGCAGYTGATCACTCTGATTTTCATGACATGTAGAGATGGAGAGAATAACTGTCAGTTTACAACAGTTTGTTGGGTTTGTGTGGCAAACAGTGAATCCCTAAACACACTTTGTAGAGGCTGCTCTTTGTAGAGGTATGGGGGAAGAACAGTTCTAAATGTTCCCCTGGRAAAAAAAATATAAAAAAAATAAAGAGATAAAGCCTTAGAAAAGTGACAAGCATRGGTTCTGGTTTTACCTCTTTTTCAGCAGCTGCCATGGTGAGGGTGAAAAAAAAGTGAATTTTATTGTTGCAACTAATTGGTTCTTGCACTCTGCACTTACTGCAATTTTGCCTTTAAAAACAGTTCCTAATAGAAAACTTGTTACCAAACTTCTTAATTGCTCATGGAGTAGAAAATAGCAAGTCCAGCTTGCTGTTTTTGTTCCGTTTCTCCATCTTTGACCCCAATAATCAGCTTTGGCATTAGGGTGACAATAAAGATAACATCAAACTGCCAGACTTGAAAAAATTTGGAAAAACTTACGCATATTTTCTGCTCGATGCTGCTCTGAGAACATTTTGACTGAGGCCATTCCAGAACGTCTGTAAAATAAAGATGTTCTCATGAAGTTATAGTTTCCARTGTTAAATTATCTTCTACCCATAACTTTTAGAGGAAGACTACTCGCAAAGTAAAATGGGTCTACTACAACACTGTACTTTTTAAATCTTAAATTAAAACTAAACAAAAAATTGATAAAACTTCAATCTGGCATATAGTCACAAAGCAATTACTGCCTTCATTTGTCATGGATACAACTGATCTGTACCACCAGARCTGAGCAATTTTACTCATATAAAATACTCTGTTAACATGCTACCAATTTAGCTGGCAAAACAAACTTCAGTAACTTAACCTGAACCTTCARTATGCAGCGAACAGCAGCAGATAAACATTAACTCCGCTCCTTGAAGTTTTACGCACAGTCAGCAACAAATGACCAGCTACTTCTCCTGAAGAAGCTGCACTCAGGCTTTCAGAGTAACTAATAAAATTTTGCACTGGCCAGAACTTTGCATGCTCACATCAGTAACTTGGAAAACCCTAAATATATCATCCTTTGTYGTGAAAGAGAATTTTTAATAAAATATCTTAATACAGACAAAACCGTATCAAAACGTGAGTATTTTGCTGCTCCCTCGAGACGCTCGGCCTGTCCCTACCCCCCAAGCGGGCAAGGGCGTCAGCCCAGGCCGGCCCGGGCTATCTCGAGCAGCAGCGGCTCAGTACGCGAGCCAGCCAGCGGCAGGCCCAGCGCGAGCAGCCGGAGCTCCCGGCATCCGCGACGGTTTAAAGAAAAGAAGAAAAAAGGAAAGAAGGAAAAAAGAAAGAAAGGAGAGAACCGCGCAGAACAGAGCCCCCTTCCCCCCCGGGGGCACCACGGGGCGCGGCGG
>NW_028186444.1:671750-697107 GCF_003343005.1 Rhea americana
GTGTCGTAAAAACGCAGTCAGGGCCCGACAGTGGTGGAGGCGCGTCCGCTGCCTCCTTCACAAGAACTTGTTTGTGTTGCCGGGAACCCCCGCGCCTGGGGACAGGATGCTCCTCGTCGCCGCTGCCAGCGCGGCAGCCCAGCGGCGCAGGCCGAGGCCGGCTCTCCCCAGACCCGCAGGCCGAGCGCCCGCGCGCTTGTCTCGCAGCAGGGACCGGGCAGGCAGCCCCAGCGCAGGCACGGCTACGGCCTGGGCCGCGGGCATGTGCTGTGGCACCGGGGTCYGTCCCTGGGGCCTGATAAACGCCAGCCCACGCGACCGACAGCTGGGCTGAGGGCAGAGCACGGCCGCGGTAGCTGTTCAGTCAGACTGCTTCTGCACGGGTGACGAAAGATTGACCTCATCTYTCAGGCATCCTTGTTCGTGTAAAACACACAGCCCAAGGTGCCTGGGATGGGCCACCTCTAATCCAGAAACAAAAGGGAAGATACTGAGTGTCGCCCTCTCGCACCACCAGAAAGGGGCAGCAGAATGCCGTGCTACTGCTGTGTTTCAGAGTATTCTTGTGAATTAGAAGCCTAGGAAAAAGACAGCTTAATTCAAATCCCTGACAACTCCCAAGTATTGGCAAGGCTGTAATTAAAGCACAAACACACTTCGAAGTAGCTCTCTGGGAACTCTGTCCGCACCATTCCTCCCTGCTTTCTTTTCATCTCCAAGGTGAAAAAGGCAGGCTGTCCGATCCTGAGGGAAACAAGCCCTTCACATTGAGCTCTGTGACATTTAACAGCTCAGGCAGCTACCAACAAAGCAACAGGCAAGTACATTTCAGCAGCCTCTGCAGAGGCTGTGGTAAGAAAAATACTAAATTCTCTCCCCTTTGCATCTCTTGTAAAATGTCCAGTGCTTTCAGCTCCTGCTGACTTCAAATGACTGGAAGGATGCTCCACAGCAGGCAGGATTCACCCCTGTGTCTGCAGTTCTCTGGTCTTGAGCCTTCCTGGGGAAAGAAGAAAAGCTTTGAGGAGCTGGCAGGGAAGGGGCTGTGGTGAAAGCACCGAAGGATGGTTTCTGGTGATACAGTTCTGAGGATCTGCAGTGAGGACCATGCACCAGAAACCCACAGCACACCAATGCAAAAATGGTGGGAAAGGCGCTGCCCTGTGGGGACCCAGTTAACTCCCTTCATGTTAACTGTTGCCATGCRCAAGGATGCTTTGAAGCACAGAAGCTGGTCTCTCAGCAGGGCTGGTCCTGCTCCTGCAGAGATCAGCAGCAAAACATGTGTTTGACTCCCATAGGAGTTGAGTGGGATCATAACTAGTTTCCTATAAAGCTTTAAGCCATTCTGATGTGTTTTTCAGCTCTATGGGTATCTGTCTTAGAAGGATGTCACTGTAACTAGCAAAACACAAGGAGGTTACATGCAGTTTTCAGTGGAAGCAGCATTTTTGAGGCATCTGTCAGTGCTGAGGCAGGTCAGGACTGCTGGCAGCATGACAAGGCCTGCAGGGAGCTCTGCATTAGCTTCTCCACATTCATTATTTCCTCTTGGCAGGGATTTGAGGGCAACTCCTGCTCTCTGACTCCTAAGCGCATTGGAGTTATCCTAAGTTATGAAGGCATGACTTTGGATGCCCTATTATGAAAAGGCTCAGAGAGGCAGCTGTCAAAACAGCTGCATTTCAGTTGCTTTCCTACTCACTGAAATGAGGCTTAATCGGAAAAAGCACTGACTGATCAAACCKGGTACAGGATTGGTCTGCGCCCTAAATCAAGGGGCACAACAGGGAGGCCAGACAAAGTCCCATCACACTTGGTGCACAACAGGAGAAAGACATGCRAATTCAAGGGGGTGCTCATGTGCTCAACAAGGGCCTGGTTAGGGGAAAGCCATTGTACAGTAAACAGGAGCAAGAGAGTACAGTAGGGCAAAAATAAAGCCCCTAGCTGCAGGGGTGGAAGGGATACAGGTTTGTTCTATTTGGGTATTTACTGGTTCATTTGCACCCCTATTTTAATGAACCACTAGCAAGATGCTTGATTACAGAGTCATCTCTGGGGGATTAAAACAGAGGCAGGAGGGTTTGGGATGGGCACTCAACACAAAGCTGGCCAGCACCAGTGTCCCTTTAGGGTTTCCCAGTTTCCTCTTGTGATGCTGGTGGGATTGGCAACAAGCACCAGCCTGTAGAGCMGAGCTTATGCCTGCAATAGCACAAACACAAGGCATTTTACCAAACCCTAGGATGGGCAATTTATTAGAAAACATACAGAGAAAGATAAATTGGAAAGTAACACGGAAGCAACAGAATTGGTAGACAAATATGAAAACTGCCTAAGAGCTGGCTAGCAGCTCACCAGACCTTGCTCCTACAGCGCAAGCTGGAGAGACCTTCACTCAGTTAAGGATGCAGGCAACTGGGGGGCGGGAGGGGCAGGTAGCAAACCGTACCTTACCCCTACATGATTGCAGCTGTTTGTAATAGGGATATGAGGTGCCTCCAGGAACCATAATAATAGGGGCAATGAGCATGTTGCAAATGAAAACTTACAAATAGTGTGTTGTGCAGGTTTCCCCCCCTAATCCAAAACAGCTGAGCTACAACAATTGAGTGCTCCCAGGGAGTGTATTTCAGCTCTGGAAGTTGGGTTTCAGCACAAAGAGCCTTGCTGACAGGGCAGGATGTTTTGAAGGTCACCCTTAGTCAAGCCACACCACCATGGGGAGGCCCATGGGKCTCAGCCACCTGACCTCTCGGGCAGGGGAACCCCCTGGGGACCCATGTCAAGGGCTCATGTTGTACAGAAACTGGCATGTGAGTCCCTCTGCTGAGCAAGGTCAGATCATCCTTTTGCCCTGGCTCCATGCAGGCCCTTCCAGAGCACATGTGGGTCCTCTGCTCTCTCCTCGGGCCTCTGGGTAGGCAGCTGAGCATCTCACCCAGCATCAACCCCAGAGGTATATCATCTCCCCCAGCCCTTTCTGCACGTTCCTGCTTTCCAAGTTTCATTAAATAGCTTTTGAAGAATCATTCCCTAGATATGCTAGGCAGCCTCTGACCAGCTGAATATCTCCATCTCTCCAGCTTTGGCTTCCCCTACCTCTTTTGCCTGTTTTGATATTCACAAACCAATTGTATTTCCAGTCATTAGGAATGTTTAGTGCTCTGTACTTGAAGTAGGCGCTCGCGGAGCTGTTCCCCCAGCCACTGACACCAACCCTTTGCAGGTTCCTGTGACCACACTGTTCCCTTGGAATCTGCTTCCCTTGAAGGGCCAGCTACCCACTGCCCAAGTACTTTTATCCACACTGGTTTTATCCGGTCTCTGGATTTGTATCCACCTGCAGGGACTCATCCCAGGAGAAATACGCTTTCCATTCCTGACGCAGCTCCGAGGACRCAAGACTCCTCAGCCAATGCACGAGTCTCGAGGCAGTGTCTTTGCCTCTTGAGAATGAATACAGTTTTTCTTTCTGAAAACACTGTAAATCACTATTGATACACACACGTTGTTTCCTTTGTTACTTCCTAACTACATATCCTTTTCCTTGTAGGCTACAATGCAGCGAAGCTCGCACAGCTCCTCCGTGGAAGTGCGCTTTGTTTTGTGTAGGCTGTCTGAATGCGAAGTGGGGAGAGAAGGCGCCTTCCCTGCCTGGCAGGGGATGTGCCAGGAGGGTCCTTTCCAGTCGGCTGGTGCCAATACATCAGGCCCAGGTACAGCCTGCAATTTATGCATACAATTACAGCAATTTCATTTTGAAATCAGCCCCATGAGACCTGCGTGAAACAAAAGGGTAACGTTTGGAGGAGAAAAAAAATCCTGACTCAGACTTAGGCAGAGGAAAYGCTTGTTCTCTGCACCTCGGTGATAAGATGGCAATGAAGGGGAATAATAATAATAAAACCCCACATATTTCCAGCTCCCTTCTTTCCAGTAGCACCAACATATATTTTGAAGGGCTTCAGTGCAGGTTTTTACTGCAGAAAATAAACAGTAAAGTCTTTCCCCCTCAAAGCAGCAGAATGAGAGCAAACATATCCAGATTCCCTCCAGCCTTGGCTCCCCCCATTATACCCTCCTTGCTCAGCCAAGCCCCGCCATCACCCAAGGATATGGAAATGCTTGGCGTGAGAGCAGCCAAGCCCTTCATTCCCAGAGCAGGGTGCACCTGAGACCTCATGCCTTTATGCAAGCCCCTCAGCCCCTGCTTACATGGAAAGGCATGGGGGCGCTCAGCTCAGCCCCCCACCCTGCTCCCCTCTGCCTCTCCCTGCCCCTTTCCCTCCCAAGGCAGGGACTGCCCCATTGCAACCCACAGTCAGGGCAGCAAAGCCCCAACTGTCCCCTCAACTGCCTGGAGGCCCCGCAGCAGCCCTGCTGCCAGCCAGGTCCATCCTTGAGGCCAGGCTCTTCGCTAGAGCAAGTGTTTTAGAAACAAGGACATGAGACACTTTAACAGGAATTCACAGGAGACTACAGGAAAGGAGGAAACACCAGAGAAGGCCCCCCTGGGCCACAGCCAGCGTGACACTGAGACCGAGGGCCAGAAAGCCAGGAGAGCACCACAGCCACCTTAACTGCGGGGCCGGTAACTCACCACTGCTCGAGCCACATCCGCAGCCTTGCTGCCTGCAGGCTTTGCGAGCTGTGATCACAGAGGGCTCGGTGCCAGCTGAGCTCTCTTCTTCCCCATGCTGGCAGGCTGCGGTCACACAGTGACCCGGATCAGGAGGCATCTGCCGCACCTTTGCGTTTTGCCAGGCTGATTTCTTCCCCCAGCCAATTCCCTGCACAGCCGCACAGAAAGCTGCAACCCAAGCTGGGCACAAGCAGCCAGGCCAGCCATGGAGGCAGCTTAAATTGATTTCAGTAGCATTGCAGCCAATTACAAACCCAAAGTCTTCGCAYATGATTTCCCCCTGCAGGAGAAGCYGAAACCCCTGGGTGTCATTAGCCACACGCCGCATGGCCCAGAGGCCAGCGCAGAAGACTGCTCTGAATTGCCTCTCCTGTGGCAACCCTTAATTCAGGAGACAGCTCCAGCAAGGTCGCAGGGGAGGTGCTGCACCGCCGGCTCAGATATATCTGCCCCTGTCACCTCCGCTGTCTCTCAGCATCCCATGTGGGCAGTGTCCTGCCTGCAGCTGGCCAGCTGGGTCTGGGCTCAGCAGGGCAGGAGTGGTAAAATCATCATTAAAAAAAAAAAAAAAAAAAAAAGAGGTAAATTGGGGGTAAATTCTGACTTGGAGCATTTTCCTTGGACCATGTCACTCTCTTGTTTTCAGTCCATGAGCCGTGCCTGTTTTCAAGCCTCTCCTTACCCAAAATGAGTGAAACCAACTGTAATCTCAGCTTGAGCGTTTTATGCTTCAGTCCTCTCTTGGGGAAGTGAGTCCCGCACGTCAGCTACACGCAGCATTTTGGTGTCCTTAGAGAGCCAGGGGACATGGCAGAGTTGCTCCTCGAAGCCGGGAACCTGAGTTCCTTGGTGGGAAAGATCAAAAAGGACACCAAAAAGGGTGGGGAAAATGATGAGATCAACACCAAGCTTGTTATTTCCCTGGAGTCATCTCGGATGCTTCCTGTTCCTGTCCTTTTTGGAGGCAGAGCATCAGTTAGCATATTGATTAAAATGACCTCCACCATTAATCTTTGCAATGCTTTTTCTCCTGCAAGAGAGCGGGCACTTTTTGCCGTTGCCTCATTCTGGGCGGAGGGAGAGAGGGACACGGACGATTTTGAAGATCTCCTACCCAAAGACCTAGTTATTCTGTCTGTTTTTCCCTCACAAACTTCAGCAGCAAGAACACATAAATTGTGTGTCATAGCTGCCTTTTCATCTGTCCCGGGAGTTATAGACTGCACACATAAGACAATTCATGTTCCTCTGCATAATGAGGTGAATTTTATAAATCATAAATCTTCACTTAATATGCAGGTGGTGTTTGCTGCCAGGTTTAGGAAAACTGATGCAGTTGCCAAGTTCATGAATGTCATAAATCATTCATGCTAAGGTAGTCTGCAATTGCTCAGTCCTTTGAGACAGACCAATTTCAAGGTGGTTGTTTAACACGCAAACGCGATCCTCATTGATTGTTTATACAAATATATATTTTCATTACGTTTTTTTCCTCTCCGCTTTTTTTCGTCTTCAGCTACGCCCCAAAGAGTCCCCCGCTAGTGGTGTCTTTCCAGTCTCAAAATTCCTCCAGAAATGCATTAYCAAATACGTAAAAATCTGGGGATTGGTAATAGAAAGAGCCGCCAAATGCTCTGAAAACAAAGCTTGGATGTCTCAATAAATCCTGGCGCATGTAATTAAAAGAGAGGGCGCGAGAGAGCGCGCCTCAATTCTTCACAGGCTGGGTTTGGACATACACTATTTTCCGCAAAATTGCCATTAATTAAGGGTGCGCTGATCCCAGCAGGGTGTCTCGTCTCTGCTTGAACTGTAGCTGCCGTGCGCGCGCGAGCAGGTAATGGAGCGGCCCCGGGGAATCACAGGCGGGCGGCTGCTCGGAGCCCCCGGGAGGTGCAGGGTGCCAGGGTCGGTCTCGGCAAGATCCGCAGAACAGGGCATGGTCCCGCCGGCCGGAGCAGTAAATTAAAGGATATCGAGGGAGGCTGAGAGTCCCCCAGCACTTGAGAGGGTCTGCTACTGCAAATTGCGTTAATTTGGAGTGCATCTAAGGAAACTGTGTAGGTGGGAAAAGGCAGAAAATTTTGACTGCTGCTCCTAGCTTCCATCATCCTTCGCTGGCGTAATTAACTCATCACCAATAATTCAGGCACTGGGTTGTCTCTTTTCTTTCTCCGTGTGATCAGCCAACAAACGCTGAAGTTTCTCAAGTTTATTCCTTATTCAGGATTATTCACTGAGTAGTTTTTGCTGATACCTCCTGAGCTGGAGCTCGCTCCTCAGCATCTCGTTGCAAGCATGTGCTAGGCAGAGTTGGAAACCTGAGCTCAGCTGGATCRTTCTGATGGGATACAGAGGGCTCTTGCCTTGAGCTAACCAGCACRAAACCGAGAAAAGGCTCTTAGGGAAAACCGGACGTGAAAACTGCCTTGCCACAGACGCTCTCTAGCATTTGTTTTGGCTCCCAACCTGCACTGAGATGTCTGTGATTTCAATATTACTCTTCACGGTACGCCGCTGGTGTCGTGGTCCTCAGTATAGGCTCGGGTTTGTAGAAATGTCTCGTTTTCATGAACGGCCCTGCCAGGAAACTGAGTCACGGGGATAGTAATGAAAACTGGGCACGGGCAGCGACGAGGAAAACGTGCCGCTTCGTTTCCGCGGCTCCTCGCTCGGCGAYGCTTTCACCTCCGGCTCTCGAGGAGCCACCCGCAGAAGCACCGTCCTGATAGCAACGGCGGCAGCTGACCCTTCGCAGTACCCCGGAGCTAAGACAAAACCCCGCAGCGCGGCTCGGCGCGGGGAAGCGTCCCCTGCGGCCGGGCTGCGGTGCGGGCAGCCTGGCTGCCAGAGCCAGCGCCGAGAACCGGCGATGAGCCCTTAGCGGCCGATCGCTAAAACCCAGTGAGCAAAAACACTTGAGCTCCCCAAAATCTGGCAGTGGGAAAATCCTGAACTGCCAGAGCAAGCTGTTCTCACCTGGTTCCCTGAGGAAAGGAGGTTTCTGGGGTTGTATTTCCCTACGGATGCTGAGGTGGGAATTCAAGCCCTGCAGCGACCTSCCGTTAGCTCTTCATCCCTGTCATCCCCGGCCAGGACGGGGAAGAACCGTATCTGCAAACCGCCGCTGCTCGCTGAGGTGCCTCGCGCCGGGTGAACCCCTGGCCGGTTGGGAGCAGCAAGAGCTGAGGGGCAGGACAGGGGAAGGGGGGCAAAAATAAAAAGATAAAATTGCAAAAGTGAGGAAAGGGCGAAAAGAGGAACAGAGAAAGTGCTCCAGCAGCGCRTAAGACCTTGCACCTTAGCTCTGAGACAGGATCTTTCAACATTTTGTGCTAAATGAGTGAGTCCCTTGCAATGAGCAGCGCCGGTGACCATGTGGTGACCACGTCTGGAGGGCAAAGGCTGCCAGGTCAGGTCTGCTCACGGCTTGGCCAAGCGTCACGTGCCTTGGGAGAAAACATGGAGGAAAAAAAATCACAGAATCCTGCAAGGGCTGAGGTTGGCAGGGACCTCTGGAGATCATCTGGTCCAACCCCCCTGCTCCAGCAGGGTCGCCTGGGACACGTTGCACAAACAAAAGCCCACATCCACATCCTTTTTCATTTGCCTTCTGATTTCTCAACAGGTAAGCGAGTATCTGTGCAAGCAGAGCAGCCGCACGAGCTTTATATCCTGCCTCGGGTAAGTGCAGAAGCAGCTGATTATATATACTCAGACGTTTTCAAAAACTGCTCATTCGTGAAAACCAATCTTTTATAAAATAATGAATTGGGAGCTTTCATGGGAATTAATCGCATTCTTGGGAGCGGGGACATTGGGGAGAGGGCAGATGTGGCCGAGGTTTGCAGGCTGTCCGCCTCCCCTGGTCTCTCCCAGCCCAGCTGCAGGTGGCTTTCCGATGCCCAGGCTGTGCCAACTTCCCACTGGACCCCRAAATGCCGCAAAAGGAGGGCAAAAYRGCTTCAGAAAGCGCTCCAGACTCGTGCTCCAGCCCCTGCCCTCCTGCGTGGCACGGTGACGGGCGAGCGCTCCCGCGGCGCCCTCGGCAAACGCAGTGCCTCCGCGYGGGCGCGCGTCCCCGGGCAAGGCGGGAGGGAAAAGCCACCTTGGCAGGAGCTTCSCGGAGCGGGGTCACCGGCGTGACTGAGCGGCGAGAGCCCCCCGGGCGGCTTTGTGGGCAGCGCGGGGACGGGGCTGCGAGGCGGAGCGCGAGCGGACGGGGTGGCCTGTGCCCGCGACTGCGTGACGGCCACCCCTGCTCCGCCACYGCTTGGCTGTTGGCCCTTCATCTCGGCTCTGGAGACCCTGCAAAAATGAGTTTGATCCTTTATAGATCATTTAAATGTTCTAATGAGACGCCTTGAAGATASGAGCAAGCCACCTGACACTGTGCGACACGAGGCTTTCGCCACGCCAGTGATTTTCCTGGAGGTGCTTTTCGTCTCTGGCTGCTGGAAGCCCTTGACGTGCAATTTATTGCACACCCCCCTCCAAAATGTGATGCTTTTGCTGTATCTTTTATATAAACGCACGTTTAGTTTTGAGTTATTCCAAGAGGCAGGCACTCGCCTYGGTTGAATCTGCCACGCAGAGCATAAATCACAATTCTGCAGCAAGTTTCCAGGACCACGCTCCTGTGCCTGGGGGTACAAGTCACTTCTATTGACTTCAGTGCAAGTTACTCATATCCTGCAGTGAGACAATTGGGCCCTGGAGACTAATTTGCTGTTGATTAAAAGCAAGAGACTAATCACAGCCGGCCCAGTGGCGCGGGTGTGCGCTGTGCGGCCTCCCCCCCATGCCAACGCGCCGGCCGTGAGCCTGGCCCAGACCTCGGCCGCTTCGGCTCTCCCAGCCCGCGTTGGCTCGGCACGGTCGGGAGGGATGGAGCGGAGGCAGGTGAAGGCTTCCAGGGCCGTTGCAGCTCCCAGTCGCTCCTAGCAAGTAGCCCGAGGCCGCGGCGTGCGAGGGCTGGCGCCTTCGCCCGGGGAGCATCCGTCCTTTGAGCTGACTGAGCATAACGAGCGAGAGGCAACCATGCAGGAGGCCTGAGGACATTTGCCCTCGGCACGCTGAGCGCTGCTCTCCGGGGGAAGAGCTGCGACAAGAGGTGGGAGATGCCCAGTGATGGAGCAGGAACAGATGGTCCCTCTCAAGGAGACCACCAGGACAGTAATTACGAGAGACAAGGAGAGAGTTACTGGCCCACGTGCAAGAATTTGTCTGAACAGTCATGGGAAGCACTAACCTCTTGGGACAGTGCCGGAGAGGGTGCAAAGGGGCTGAGGCCTCCTGCTGGCACGCTCGTCCTTGGCTTTGCGTTATGCAGTGCTATGTTATTCAAAGTTCAAAATAACTGAGTTATTCAACTCAGTTACCGTGCTGTGTATCCCAGCTACTCCTTCRGGCCGAGCTCAGTAAGATACAGAAGTTGAGTGACTTTGGTTTGGGGTTGCCTTGGCTGCATGGTATGACCTGAGGCCACCCAGTGTGGGCTGGATGCGACCTGGGAGCGCCTGTTCCCACGGTGCAGCGGAAAAAAAGTGGAGAGCAAAGCTCAGACTTTGCGGGTGGTTTCCATCCTCTTTTGCAAAGCTCTGATTTTATGCTCTATTGCCTCTCTACCCTGTGCCTTCATTTTTCTACTCTACTGTGACCATTTATTCCCCCTAGAGTAGCTCCCGATGAGGAAGAGCGCTGTGGAGGTTAGAAATTAGTTTAGTTAGAGCTCCTCTCCCTTGCTGCCTGCTCACATCTGCCCTGACTGCCTCTGCCGGGGGTGGAGGTTGCACGAGCAGCTTCCACCTCTCCAGAGCCCTGGCAGATGGCCCTGGTGGGGAAGATTCTCCTTGTAGTGCCGGGGATGGTAGTGGGCCAGGTCCTCTTCTCTCTAACCTGAAAGGACCCGACACYTCTGGGCATCCTGCTGCTCCAGGCGCAAAGTCGTTTCGGCCAAGCTCACTCAAGACAACACAAGCGAACCGTCGCCGGAGCCCTGCCGCCTGCGGCAGCCCCGGCCATGCTGCCCGCGCAGCCTTGATGACGCTCCTGTACCAGCCGCCAAAGCACAGGCTGCTCCCGGTGATCTCATTTCTTTGAGGGRCAAGTTTCTAGGCAGCTTTCCCTCTGCCTTCGCCCCTTTGCAAGCTACCTGCCCTGAGGGMGCGGTGCTAAATCCACGGGATCCCAGTCAAGAGCGGGAGCAAGGGCTGCAGAGAGGCAGGGGAAATGGAGAGGCGGGCAGAGCTGTGCCACCCCCGCCCGAACAGGGCTGCTTTTCCTGCGAGTGAGCCATCCCCAGGTAAAATCCCGCACGTCGTAGGCTCTGCAATGCAGCCGGAACTGAGAGCTGCAGGTGACAAATCAGAGCTAATTAGACCTACTAATTAGATCACTACTAGAGCACCCCCTCTGCTCCATGTGCACTGGGGTTTGCCCTGGGGTGGGTTATGCAGCTCCAAGATGTGCCAGATGTGCGCGTGTCCTCGGTGGCTCCGGTTGCTCGGTTGGAGGGGTCGGTGCCATCCCACGGGTCCAGAACATGCAAATACACGCCAAAGCCAACCTCGACCAGACGAGTTTTTCAGGCAGCACTCCTGCTGACTTGGGCAGAGCGGCAGCACTTTCCAGCGAGGGCACCGAGCCAGGATCATCTAACAAAGATATATTACCCTGCCTAGTTATTCAACATGGAGACTTCTTCATCCTGCCTTCTCCAGGTGGCTTGGTCTGGGCGCATCAGAGCAAACCCATCAGCGTGCTCGCCCAAAGCCGGGCAGCTGGGCACATGCTGGCAGAGCAGGCGGTGGGCGGCTTTTCATGACGCTGTGGGGCTACGGGGATGGGTATCCGTGATTTGAGAGAGCGATGTGTTGGGAAATGGCTTTGAGCTTCTTCACCCTCCCCAGAGTGGCTGCTTAAAGCCAAAGCCTCCCCCTGGGCTGCACAGGCAGTGKCACCTGGGTCCTGGAGCTCCTCGTTTTCCCACCTGTGAAATGAGGATAGAGGTGCTGCCAGCGTGAGGCTCGTGGTTAGACATGACATGCAAGGAGGGAAGAAGTTTGYTTCTGTCCTTGCAAAACATCCTGAACCCCTCCTTAACCGACCCTGCATTTATTAGGATGGTGGCTTGCTCCTGGTGTCCGACTGTGACGTTCCGAAGGGAGCGACATGGACATTTAGACTTGGTTGCGGTGACCATCAGCGTTTGTCTCGCAAGATGTAATGTTGACCAAGGCAAACATACCCTTGAGTCAATAAAGTTTGCTATTTTTATCAGCAGACCTTATTAGCAATGCCAGATTAGGCTATAAGGCCCTGATTTACTGGAGCACTTAAGCCGGTGCCTAACTTTAAGTACACAAGAAGATCCATTGAATTAGTGGTGTGAAGYTGGACATTCGTAACTAACTCGCTGAGCGAGGACCTACATTATTCATCCGAAACTGCATAATGTGTTCTTAGGAAACAACTTGTAGAAAACTCTCTRCAAATCCCAGCTGAAAGGGCATCCTAAAACCCTCGCTGGGTGGAGAGGTTAGCTTAGTGAGCAGTGCATTAAAGAGAAGGCCTCTCCGTGGGGAGGACCCTTGGGTGACCTTGGGGGAAGTGGAGGCAAAAGTGAGAGGYRAGAGCTGGCCTGATGAGCTCCTGCGAGAGCCCCGTGGGTCTGCTTCATCGTGGTGAGGACGGACCTGAGCAGGGTTGTGGATGCATGTTCAGAGGAAGCCCCTGTACAAACTCTTGCGGGGAGAAGAAGCCACACGAAGGGCTTGGTTGGCCTTGGTGTGTTTTGGGGCCCTTGGGGGTGGCCTGGCTGCTGCCCTGTGTGGTTGTGTGCCCTGTGTGTCCCCCCGACACGTTGGCTGGCAACCCTTTACGAGGTGCAGGGCGGGCGGGTAGTGTGTCACAGTGGTGGGGTGGCCCCCAGGTGGGGACAGCTGGAGGCCCCAGTGTCTTGGTGCTGGGCGCAGGAGGAGGCGGCTGCGGAGGGCAGTGCTGTGCGTTGGCAGTGCCGCAGGATGGGCAGCTGAGGAGCCCTGGCAGGTGAGGCTCTGCCTTGGCTCGCCGGTGGGGTGAGCCAGGGACGCTGGCAATCTGCTGGGCTCTGTCTGCTGAGCTTCAGGCCTTGCGTTTCCTCAGCTCTTGGCAGGATCTGCAGCGAGGATCTTGAGTAAATGCCAGGGAGTGTTTCTCTGCTCTGCGATGTGTCCCAAGCATGCTTTTCCCTCCTTTCCCCGTGTTTGCTTTCCCTAGGGAGAGCTTTACTTTGCAGCTGCGTTTGCTGAGGGAGGAGGAAGCTGTAGGAGATGCTTGTTGCAGGCTCGAGGCTTGCTGGCTGCAAACTCTTTGGGTGAGCAAAGGCCTTCTGGAGAGCTGGTCTCCGGAGATGGACAAGTCTGTAGTTGGGAGCTGACTTTCCAGGGGCTGAAGCCTTTCTGCGCGCAGTCCCCTAAGGCGAGCAATGCCTTTCCAGAGGAAAGCCGAGGCAGCAGGGGCCTGCAAGGCACACGCAGCCCAGCTCTCCCTCCTTCCAGCTGCCCTCTGGGTGAGCCCTCCCCTCGGGCTGGTGTCGCGTGACGTGCCGCGGCAGGGCGGGGAGAGCGCGGGCCACGCTGCACGTAGGCGTCGGGCGCTCGGGGTGGTGCGGCTAGGTGCTGGCGGTGCCGAGGCGCCGGTTCTCGCGCCCGGCTGCCCGGGCACTGCTGGCGGAGGTCACCTCCCCGCTCGGTGCTCCCAGGCAAGCGAGCCCGAAGGGGCTGCTAACGTGGGGCGCTTTCTGGCAGRGAGAGCAAAGAAAAAACCCATGCAGTGATAGTAGAGAAGGGTTCAGCACCTCCTAGAGATGTTAACGTTGTTCATCAGAGCGGAAGGGATTTATTCAAAACGCGAGCCACGGGCGGAGGGTTCGGCGCCGCGCACCGCCGTCCCCCCGGCTCGCTTTCTTCCCCGGCTCCGCTTCGCCGCTCCTCCGCCTCGGCTTGGGATCGGCGGGCAATCAGCCCGCCTGTCGTGCGCACCGGCCCTGCTGCTACTTTCTTTTTTTTAATGTCATTTTTTTTTAACTGCCTGCAGCCAATTCCTCCAAGGTGGGTTTCGGGCTGAGGGAGAGCCACCGCTGCCGGCGGACCCGCGCCACAGCCGTGCAGGAGGCCCCCGCCGGCTGTGCCCACCCGCCACCCTCTCTGCAAAAACAGAGAGGGGGAGGGAAGTGCTGGAGGGGCAGGCAGGGGGGAGCTCGGGTCGCCCCGTCATGTTTTCTGTCCCCGCATCTGCAATTACCGTCCGGAAGTCGCCGGTAGGGCATTGCGCGGGGAAAGCAATACGCGCGCTTGGCTGCCAGCGGCCAGAAGGCGGCTGGAAAAATGAGCTAAAACAACACGGTTTTGAACCGTTTCCTAAAACGTCATGCAGAACTGTATGCTTGCGGCCCCGTTCTGCCGGCTAGGGGAGAAGACCGCAGCTCTGCGGTCAGGCAGGGCCCGTGCCTGCATCCCCACCCGTACGCGGGCGAGCGTGCGTGCCCAGAGCCGAGCGCCGTGCCGGGACAGGGGGCYGGTCCCGGGCTCTGCGTGCCCGCACTTGTGAATCGGCGTGGCTCTGCGTGCCGGAGCGGGCGAGGAGGAGGAAGAGGATGCGCAAGCCTAATGGCCAAGGCTCCTTCGCGTTACGGTGGGCACTCAACATCCAAAAGCTGGGAGAGCCAAATGTTATGGTCCCCTCAGCCACTGTTATTTGTCCCCATGTGTATTACTAGTATTTTGTATTAAAATATATGCTGTTAAATTTATGCCTTTATATATATATATATATATGTAATATGGCTGAGTTATGGTTGCTGTGGGAACTATAACTTTCTTTTTTTTTTTTCCAAGAGGCTGTTACATGTCTTATTATGTTGTATCATCTGGAGGTTGGCTGGAAAGGGGATTGCTGCTGTTAATCCTTCAATGTGGAGGGCTGATTAAATCCTGCTGTCCTCTCCTCCGGTCCATATCTGATATGGTCCCTAATATCACAGGATCTAATTAGGCTTCTCGTTTGGGGTAGAAAGCCCAGGTTCAGGAAGATTTCATGTAACAAAGCATCRGTATGAGTTGTCCAGCCCCACCAGCGGAGGGGGACGTGATGAAGCTTGGCGCCCTGGGCTTCGTCTCCTGGGGACAAACGCGTCCGTCGCCACCCAGCGCCGCGTCACACGCCGAGCTGGGGCAGCTCCGCACAAGCGGCCTCCTGCTTCTCGGCACCAGCGCTCGGGAGCTTTCTCGTGCCCCCACGCATGCAGAAGCAATGCCGGGCGCTGCCGGCGCGCCCGTCCCGCCGAACCGCCGCGGGAAGGGCCCTGGCAGGATTCGCCTCGGAGAGCCGGGGCCTCCCGCTGCCTTGGCAGCGTTTGTGTTTCGGCTGACGCGCGTCGCCGAGGTGGCTGGTTAAAGGCTTTAATGGGTCGTGGCGCGGGATGATTTGCTAGGAGGCTACCGTAAAAGGAGCAAAATGCTGCTTAGTGACTTGGTCACTGGAGGTATAAACAAAGAATGYATTTTGCTAGCACATGTCCACTCTCATTGTAACGAAACACAAATTGCTCACAGAGAAACTGCTTTAGGATACAGATGTCTGCGMGATGCTAAATGGGCTTCTTACCGTTTAAATATTTACTCCTTTTCTTTTTAATTTGCAAAATGCACCCGTGTATAAAAGCTTCAGTGCACAACATTTAAAAGGAAGGAAAGTGATTTCTAGCCCCACCAGGCCCCTTCCCTGGCTAGTGTTACAGCTAGGTCCCCCATAGTGCCCTAAAGAGCAACGTGTTTGGGCTTGAATGGGCCCAYGGAGATGAATCTCCAGGCACTAAGAGACTACGCCAGCTCCAAATCACAGCAGGGCTAATGCAGGGGYCGTTAGTCTTCTGGCAGCATCAGCGTTTCGTGCTACGAGCTCAAGCGGGAAGGCGGCTGAGACCCAAGCAGCAGCCCTGGGCATGCCACCCTGGGCCAGGGCAGGCATGAGAGCTACCCGTCCCCAAATCCACACTTAATGTGTTTTTCAGATCTCAGGAAATCTGGCAGTGAAAGAGGTTTTTCTTCTAGCACATCCATCCCAACCGGTAGAGGGTCGTCTCTCCCGGACGGCCTCAGATGTACCCTGGACACAAAGGCGGGCACTTCAAGGGGCTTCAGGGGGAGGAGGGAGGACACCTCCAGCCTTGAGTTTCCAAACTACCAGAGCAACTACTCTGATTCTCTGCTCCTGTGAGGTTCTTGCATTGCGATGCCTCCTGGCAACGTGGAGTTGGGCAGAAAAGCCTGCTCTCCCCACCGAATTGTGCAGGGCACCCCTGTAATTTGTATACRGGCTCCACAAAGGAGCTGTGGGAGCCATGGCTGTACTTGGACCCTACACCTGGCCCCCTTCCAAATCTCTGCATCCCTGCARCATTATCTTCCACACGTCCCCTTTCAACAGGTTTCACCGAGTTCGGCAGTGCCTCTCCGCAGCCGGGCAGGAGGACGAGCTCCTCGTTCCTGGGGACCTGGCATTTCGCTGCGGCCGAGCCCTCTCCCTCTGGTCAGGGCAAGRCCAGAAGATGGGACGAGGCCCACGGGCTCTTCCCAGCTGGCCAAGAGTGGGAGACACATGGTGTAGGAGAGCTGCTGTGGGGACGGGGGAGGCTTCAGAGCGATGCAGGTGCTGCTCTTCCAGTTGAGCRCGATTTATACCCGCTATAAATAATCCTCTAACTGAAGCTGCAGGAGAGAGTTAGTTACAGAGGAGGGACGAATCCCACCGCAGGGTAATGGTCCCCGCGTGACTAATGGTTGCAGTGTCCCTATTTTGAGGTGGTCACAAGCCAGCGCTGGGACAAGGCTGCTCAAGGCGGGGGGGGGGGTGTCCCTGCCTCCCCGGCCCCAGCACAGGGCAAAAACTGGTCTGCCGGCAGCCCAAGCCGCTCGCCCACCCCGTCCGGCGCGAGCTGCTCTCCGCGGCCCCGGTGACGTGCAACACGGCCGGCTCTGCGAGGAGCTGATGGAAAAGTACTGCAGCGCGACGGCGGTGACTTCCCTTGCACAAGGCTGGTTTTTTTTCAAAGTTATTTATGTACCAAATGTACCCGGGTTGCTATTGTCTCCGCAGCTCCGTTTATTGTAAGGCACGCAGCATGAATTTAACATCGGCTTCCTGCGAGCTCCGGCGGGCTGTCCGCCCCGCGGTCGGCGCTCGCGGCACGGGAAGCAGCGGTTGGAGCAGGCCCTTGGAGCCGGGAGAACGCGCCTGCCTGGCCGCCGCCGAACTGCCGCGTGACCTCGCGCCGGTCGCGTGCTGCAGCTTTTAGTGGGGCCAACGCAGAAGTCGGTGTTTGCTTTCTAATTTGTTTTTCTTTTCTAGGAAAAAGCCGGGCGGAGGCGGAAGGCAGGCACAAAGGGGTTTGGGCTGCTCCGCTCACCGGGGCGGCTCTAGCAGGCGCTGCGGGAGCCCCGGCGGCTCTACCCCGAGGAGTCCYGTTGCCTGGGGCTCACGCGGAGCCGCCGTCTGCCCCAGGGCTCGTCCCAGCTGCGCAGCCTTCTCTGCCCTCCGGTTTGATCCCTCTCACGCGGCTGCGTTCCCCGGAGCCTGGGGTGTTTGCGTTTACCRTTGCATCGCTCTGCTTTGGAGTTTACCCTCTGCCCTTCTGCCTGGGATTTTGTGGGATTGCTCTGTGGTTTGCAAGTCGCTTCCAGCCCGTTGCACCTGCGCACCGCCTCGTCTCTGCATTGCACGGCACAGCTCCATCCCGGCTCTGCTTTGCATCGTTTATCACTTCAGCTAATTTTTTTCCTGGTGACTGGCTGGAGGAGGGATTTGCACCACCTGCTTTGATGCCCTTTGCCTCCGACCACTGCTCCATTTCCTCCCGCRTGTTCCACCTTATCCTCCCTTTTCTTCTTCCTCTTTCCTCCCATCCCCCCCCAGCGCTGTTTGTTACATTTTGGCTTCCTGATGTTATGTTGGGTTTTATTTTTCTTGGCACCGGCTCTTTAGGGATTTCACTYGCATCATTGCGGCCTGAATTTGTGTTGACATTGTTAGGTTGGTTCTTTCCATCCTGCCTGGTTTTCCTTTGGAGTTTGCATGGTTTTGATTTTCCGCGGCGCTGTTTGGCGATGGTGCTCCTTGACCTTACACCGTAGAGTTTTCCCTTCGCGTCGCGCGGCTCTTCACAAGTGTGCGCTGGCCTCGGGCGAGCAGAGGCAGAGCCTGTTCTGGCATTTCTGGGCCAAGCTGGAAAAACGTTTCGGAGCCGCTCTGCGACACAAGCGGCTGCTGCCCGGTTGCACCCATGCTGCGAGGGCTGGAGCGGCTCGAGGCAGCRCAGGCTCTCCGGGGAGCCCGGGCCGCTCGCTCCTGTCCCCAGGTTTGGGGCTCTTTGAGCCCTCCAGGCGACTCCTCGCATGATCCGCCACCGAGTCGGTGCCTTCCCTCTGCTTCCAGCAAAGTCAAGGGAACGCCGCTCGTCCGCCTTGGCGCCCGAGGAGGGAAAGCGTTATTATTACTGCAGTTTACTCTGCTGGCAATGAAGGACCTGGGCAAATGCCTGGTGCCGTGGAGCTCGGCGCTCTGCTTGGGAGCTGCCGGTGAACCTGCGTCTCCGGACAGCGCTGCCGCGGCCCACACTCGCCCGCAGCGGGTCCCCAGCTTGCTGCCTTCCCCCGTGCGTTGCGGCAGCTGCTCTCTGCCTTGGCTTTGCCTGGCTAAGCAATCAAGGGCTGTGCGGTTCACAGATGGCTGCAGCCTCCTCTCCCTGCAGCTCTCCCGGGTGGGCCTTCACCTGGTCGTCATGCCGCAGGGCGCGTGCTGCCCGTGCCATCCCTCCTGCCTCGCAGACCTCTCCCGCGCAGCCCGCAAGCCTGCCCCAGCCACGTCCTGCTGGCAGCATGCCAGGCCCTGATGGACCAGTGCGACCTGCCTGCAGGAGCCGGAGCCCAGGGCAACATGGATGCCCACCACCACCAAGGGCACCTGCTGCTCTGACCTCCTCCTGCTGTGTGCACCTGGGGAGCCAGATAACTTCCCTGGCATCAAGTGCTTCCTCTGTAACGTCAGTATGTAGCACTGGAACAACACCATGGTTATACAGAGCTCAGATCRCTTGGGCATTTGTAGTATCTCCAGAGAGAAGCTTCATTATATGACCAAGTGTTTCTATGATGCACAAAGGAGGGTCAGTGCATGCCTACAATTGCTCCCGCGGATGGGCTGTGACTTCTCTCCTGCAGGATGATGGTAGCAGCAGAGCTCAGGTCTCCATCATGCAAGTTGCCAGTCCCTCACAGAAGATTTTCCAAACTGGCTGGGACATGCAAGGAGCTGAAGTAAACTGGAGTGGGAACGAGAGGCCAGCGGCAGTGCAGGGGGTCTGTGCTTAAACAGAAAGAGTACATTGGTTTCCAAATCYTTGCTTGGCACATCGCTGGCCCTATCAATAATTCTTATCACAGACCATTCCCTTGTTAAAGAGCTGCCAAAGTGGAGAGGCAGGTGGGACTGGGGCCAGACCACTGCCTAAGACTTGTGGGACACCAAATAACACCTAGAAATGTCCCGAGGTTGGGGAGAATCAAACATAGGTGGAAGGAGCAAAAATTCCTAGTGCTGCCACCCAAGGAGCTCTTCAGAGCCTCTTGCAGGGGCTGTACCGGGAAGATCCCCCTATAACCACTACACCTGCAAAGCTATGGGGCACCATATGGGTGCGAACATGGAGGGCTGTGTGAACACAGCTGGCTGCCAGTACTGTTGCCACATATTGCTGTGCTGGACTTTGTTCTGGAGCTAATGCCTACCAGATGTGAGCTAGCTGTAGAGCGACCCTTAGTGCTGTGCTCCTGACACCTGGAAGAGAGAGGCTCATGAGAATCTCCATTGCCAAGCACATCTTCCAGGTCTGATCATGGAGCTTCCTGCGAGTCTGCCAGACCAAGTTGATAGATTTGTTGTAACTAAGATTGCTGGCACTTCTGCTCTTGGCTGCAGATGCCAGCTTTTCCTCAAAGGAGGAGGAGGGAAGGGTGGAGTATACGTGATGGGAGCCAATACAGAAAACAACATAATCAGACATCCCGGATCTCAGAAGGACTACGGTGTGACATATCTGAACAGAACAGCATGTCATTGCTAACAGCTCTGTACTTCAGCTATCACTAGGAAGAGAAGGTATTTCCGAAGAGCGGATAACAGAGGACTCCGTGTCCTAAGTCAGTCAAGTACGCTCGAGGTCTACGTTTCGACTCCTTGGAAAATAGTGGCTGAAAAGAACTTGGCATGAAATTTCCGTTTGCAATCTCATGGGCTTGGGGAAATCAATCTCTTTAGAGCCCTTTGGAAACCTCAGTTTGATGGGTTTAAATATTTACTATACTTCTACACATCAGATCACARAATTACAGGGTACATTTTCCAAGGCATCCAGTTGGCTTAGGAAGCCATAAGTCTCTAAAACACACAGTCTGTGCAGGTACAAAAGAAAATATCAATCCTTAATATTATTGTGACTTGCAGTTGCAAAACCATGAGCTACTTTTGAAAATGGAAAAAATAAGGAAAAGAAAATTCTCATGACTCCAAACTATTACTGTCCTTGACACTCTGGGATGAAGCTAAGAGTGGAACGAGGAGAGGAAGGCCGCATCTCAGGCAGTTGTGCCCACCACCTCTTACTGTGGATATCAGCAATAGAAAGATCCTGTCTGGGATATATTTCCAGATGCTCCTGTGGTTTTGGAGGACAGGATTGGGGAAATTGGAAACCAAAGATAATGTTTGTCCTGCTCTATGGAATTTCCAAGGCGGTAATGTTAAAGTGGTAAGAGTGAGTATCAGCAGTTTTGGGGGTCCATTTTTTCCTACTCTTAGGCATAACAGCAGAACATCTATTTTTCCTTTTAAAGACACCTCTGATGTCACAAGTCTCTCACTTCAAGGAAGAGCCTTAATCAAACCCTTCTAAAAATCCAGTAAAAGACATTGCAGAGGAAACCTTCATCACTTTGTTACAGCGTCTTCCAAAGAAAGCAACCTGTTTGCCTGCTCCCATTTCCAGATCTGGACCCATTGGGCTTCTCCTCTCTTACATGCCAAGGTTAGCTAAAAATCCCCTTTTCAGCTTTACCTCTGTACACAGTTTATGTTGGGTGGGGGGCAGGGAGCTATGCTCAACAAGAAGTCCCCAGCTGTCCACCCAGCAGGAGGAGAAGATGAGGCTCCTGGGCCTCTTCTCCACCACCTTTGCACCCAGCATCTCTAGCATGGCAGAGGCCCCATCCAGCACAGATGGTCCTACAAAGAGGGCAAGATCTGAGGCACTGCCCTCACCCTCCCAGTTCAAATCCCTGACAAGATGTTCCCTGCCACTGAGAGCCTCCACCAGTCTGGGAGCCTGCTTTGCTTTCCAGGACACTGGAATCTCTCCCCTGATTGCTGTAATATACCTTGTTTACATCTAAAGCCTACAAACGATGCAGCTCATCACAGCCTGGAGTCATCAGCAGCCTCAAGGAGCAGCCTCCAAAGCAAACTGGCCACCACCTTGGCGGGCAGGAGATACAGGAGCGCAGTTCTCCTTCACAGCAGGAACCTGCACATCCACAGCCAATAGCAAAAACATCAAGCTTCCTGCTACAACATGTCAGATGAGGCTGTCAGGAGAATAAGCCAGAGGGAAACCTCTTAAAGGTGACCTGCAARGTCAGCCTAGAGCCTGAGCCAAGCACGGAAACATGGTGTTCAGAAAGCATCCGTGCTGACCCAGCCCTGTGGGCCGGTGGTATACCATGGGGCTKGGTCCAAGATGGACATCCCAGCTCTTATCTTCCAGCTGGGTGGCTGTAGGTCTGATGATGAGTAAGGGCACTTGCTCACTTATATCAGAGGCACCTGAGGGATAGTAGAGAATTTTGGCAGTCTTCTTGCAATCCTGGAAGGTCCCAGGAGCAGCCAGATGTGACTGAAAGACTGGCTCATAGGGGACATCACACTGAAGCCCAGGTGATGCCACGCTGTGCAGTGAGCCATCCTCCACAATGGGGAAGCCCATCATGTGGAAACCCTGCTGCAATTCAGGGGCAAAAAATCCTGCCAGACATGAGGCCAAAGTTACAGTAGTGCTTGGGCTGTGGAAAAAGCAAAGCAGCTCAAGAGGAAGGTGACAAGTCCCACCTGGCACTCGGAAGGCTGGATGCTGACTCGGGGCAATGCCAGCAGGCAGGGCCTTGCAGTAGAGCCACCTCACCATGAAGTCCATGCTGCTGCGCACCAGGGCCCACTGGGAGCACGCTGGTCACCCTGAGATGCTCCAGCTTTTCCACAGAACAGGGGCAAGAACAAAGATAAAAAAGGGAGCTGGATGGCTTCGTGAAGGAGAACTGCAAAGGATYCAGCCATTTAGACAGGCCAGCAGTGTCAGCTGGTGCCCAAGCRAACAGCCTGTTTGATATCTCCTGAGGGGAAAGGCATGAAGCATCCTTCAAGTTTGCCCGATCAGCTGGGATGTTCATTACCAGTCGTTATAGATCTACTTCATCTGTGYGTGCCCCACATCCCAAGGGGAGCCCCACTCATCCCAGGGCTCGGGCAGCCCGCTCCCCTTCCCTGCCGCTCATCTCCAGTGAGACCTGCGCTTTGGGGCCCCACGACACCCCGCACGATCGAGGACCAGTCTCCAAGCGGTCGACTGCGCAGGCCCCTGCATCGGCATTGGCCCAGCTGCAGATGTGCATCTTGGTGTGGGAACTGCCACGGCAAAGCTGTTGTCAGCAGGGAGGGCCAGGAACGGCTCTGCATCTTTGCGGAGTCATTTACACTAACACAAGCCGTGCTAGCGAGAGCTTCCACTGCTTTGCCTCGGTATAAATAACTGCCGGTGACGGAGGGCAGACAAGAAATCTCTCTCAGGGTAGCTCCTCATCCTGGGCCCCTTCCAGGGCTTGTGGAAGACGAACGCTTTCGATTCTGGCATTTGACYCCAAGCACTCAATAACAGAGCATCACACGCCTGGAAAACCAAGAAAGTGTCTCAAAAAAATCAGGAGGTATAAAACATAAAATAAAAGCTGGATCTTGTTTACCAGCTTTTTGCACCCTTGGAGGTCACATCGCCCAGCCTTCCCTCTTAATTTGAGGAGCTAGCAGCGTTAGGTGTTGTTTTCCCCACGCAAGCTGAGACGTGCGCACTCACTGACACCCACAAGGGTACGTTGCTGCTTTTTGGACCTTAATTTACCGGAGAGCCACACGAGAAAAACACCAAACACACGGTGCCTTTGGGGGTTGACCCGGTTAGCCTGAAGGTGCTCCTGCAGCCTTGGAGGTGCTCCGCTGCGCCCGCGGGAGCCGCTCGCCCCGGTCCCGCGTAGCCCAGYGTCCGACGCTCCTCGTGAGTTGTGCCACAAATACACCCCGCGCTTCACTGCAACGCCGGATCCGGGAGAACCRCGGAAAGCCACACACGTTGCCAAGGCTGCTATTGATTTTGATGGGCATCAAACTGGATGCTGTATCCAAAATGTTTGAAAACTAGAGAACAGGAGACAGCCAGTAGATAATCCATAGCGTAACACGCTTTCCCACAAATAACTGAGTCTACATCCCAGTGTATGTGAAAAGCAGGACTGCGTAAACGTCTGCCAGTTAGCTCAGAAGCTGAGAAACCCCTAGGAAACTCARTATCCCTTTTTCAAAGTCCACTTGTTTATTTATATATAAAAAGAAACATTTAAAAAACAAAACAAGTTCTCCACAACAAACTCCAGGCCTGTTCCGCGTGGCTCTTTCACCCGCACGGAAAATGCGGTGGGTGGAGGGGAGGGAAGGCAGGCGACGTGAAGGGAGAACATTGCTGGAAGGCTGCCTGTCTCCGCGAACAGCTCACCTACCGCCTTCTTTTGCGATTACTCCCRCTGCCGCTTGCCTCCAAGACAGCGGGGCGCGCGCAAGCCAAAGGAGCGAGTGGTAATTAGCAAACACAAGGAACGGGTTTGAGAGTTTTCTTTTTTTTTTTTTTTTTAAAAAAAGAAAGTTCTGTTGAGTTGCTGAGACAGTTTGCGCTCCGCGATCAAAGCTCACRAAGCCGAGCACCGGGCTGAGCGGGATTGCAGGGAATGGCTGACGAGGTTTCCCCGGAGAGCCCRCTTCTTTGCGGAGACGGCAGCTCGGATAGCCGAACCGCGCAGCTAAGGCCCGCTCTGAGGACGCAGGGGAAGGACGATAGCACTTTCTAGCTGATAAACACTGTCTAGGAAGAGCACAGACCTGAGCGAGCTGTGCGAGCTCTGGCCCAGATTCAGCACCTGTTTGCACCGGAGCACGCGAGAGCCCCACAGAAGCTGATGGGATTTGAAAGCCGYTTAAGCGTGTTGAAGGAAGCGGGAGCCGAGCACGTGCCTGTGCTTTCCTGAATCGAGCCCTCCCCGGGAGGGCCACGCAATTGCAGCCCTGACTCAGCAGGGCACCTGCTTAGCTGAACCTCTCACAGCCCTCTGCAGAGCCAAGGATCTAGCAACTATTTCCAGACCAAAACCCCAAGCAGCGGGGAAGGTTAAAGCCCTGTGGTTGTCGGAAGAGACTCTGAGTGTGCTCTTAGGTCATTGCATCTCTGCAAGACGGAAATCCAGCCTGCTGYAGCCCACAAGGGTCTCTGCCGTAGACCTCTCTTGCAGCACCGTGGTGACAGCGTTGCTGTAAGCGTGGCTAGATTTAAGGAGGGAAGGTCTGGCAGAGCCGCGCTAAGCTAAGTTAAAACCAGGAAGGGAAGATGAAYTGGCTACAAGCTAACACCAACAGACAACGCAAACCATATTGACAAAAAACAAACACACACAMAAAAAAAACCACACATGAAGGATGGGTTCATTAAGAAGACTTCACTGAGCCTGGCAGCCCCTTGGCCGCCCGGAGGAGCTCAGGTGGGAGCAGCCACTGCCCACCGAGCCCTGGCGCTCCCGAGGCTTTTGCACGTAGGAAGCTTAAAATTGAGCAGTTGTCRCATTTACTGCCTGTCCAGCCGCCCCTGAGAGGTGCCTGCCCCCACAGCAAGGGTTTAATCGCTCACGGAACAGCTCCTGAACCATCCACGCTTCTGATCTTAGCTGTTAAAGCAAACGGAGGTCAGTACTGGTTTATTTTAATAGCCACGGCTATAAACTGTGGGGCTGCAAGAGCTGCAGTTCTGCCAGCCCCACCACGGGGGTGACAAGCCAGCAAAGCCATAGCCAGGTCCTAGCCCCCGACCACCCCGGTGCCCCAGCACCGCTCCGGTTCCACCCCGGGTGGACGAGATCCCCGTTCCCGGGCACGTGGGACAATTCGGCGAGGACACTGGAGGCCCGTCCCACCCCGAGGGTCTCACCCACGCGCTTACGGCRGTAAGGGGAGGTGGGCGGACGGGAACCCGCGGCCAAGCCAGCAGCCCTGGCACCAGGCACGTCCGGCCAGGCGGGAGCGAGGCCTCTCGAGGCTGAGCAAGCTCTGCATCGAGGTCAGAGCTCTCGGGTCCCCAGGAAAGCCAGAAGAAGGAAGAAAAACAAACAAACAAGAACTAGTTAACCAAAGACTAATTAGGGACAAACCTAGCTCCTCCATAGCCTCTAAAGTTTTGGTATTGAATATTATTGGGTCAGGGTGTTACTCAAGAATTCTTCCTGCTAAAAATCAGCTTAATTAAAGCAGGCAGGT
>NW_028186444.1:697155-699628 GCF_003343005.1 Rhea americana
AAAAAAAAAAAAGAAAATCACAGCCCTCCCTCCTGCCACTCTAGCAATCTAGGCAGGCAGACAGCAAGCACGGTACATTATAGAACTGAGATACAGCTCAAGCTCCAGAAGCACAGACTTGGCTCCTGGCACAACAGGGCTCCCCCAGACCCAGGCCCCCAAGAGGAGAGGCATCAGGACAGAGCTAGTCCCAGGGCTCAGCTTACACACAGGAGCAGGGAGATGGCCTCTACCAGCCCCAGAGGGTCAGGGATCCCCCAAATCCAGCAAGCACARGGATCAGGGACTTCATCATCTTCTCATACCTACCCAAGCATTGCACCTCACCTGCTCCTCTTTCCCTGGCTCCAGCCCCCTCCTCAGCAGAATCCCCCTGCTAAAGCCCCTTAACTAGAGTCCCCTCCCTCCCCTAGTCCTTCACCACCTGGCMTCTCCCAGCAGATGCTCGTTTCTTTAATTGATTTTCTTTCCTGCAGATATTTTATGCACCTGCTGTAGTCAGATTATTTGCTTTTTGACAGAAACAGCCTGCTTCTTTCTTATCTTTCAGGGCTAGATCCAACCCAAAGCCAGCAGCACACACCAGCTCCCTAGAAGCTGGATAATGGCTTTGGGCAACCAGCTGAATTCAGCAAAGTCATTTTTATCCTTGCTCTGCCACACGCTCAAAGGTTTGGGATGTGCCAAGTGCTCTGCCCACGTGCTGGTTCCCCATGCGCAGGATGGCCGTAGCAGCCCTCGAGGTCTGGTCTTCCTGGGTGCTGAGGTCTGCCTCTGCCGTTGCAGTCCAGGGCTGCATGCAGCCAGAGAGGAGGGGTTTCATGCTCCCAAGCCTCCATCCAGCAAGGGAAAAATCTGCTTTGTCTCCAGCAAGCTGGAGCTCTTGAGGCTTTTGGTGGTTCAGGCGTCTTGCTGCAAATCTTCATTTGGGATGTTTGAATTCTGGATTTGGAGAAAGTATTTTGCATTAATCAAATTAATGTATTTTGTGAGGCATTTCCTGTTTAAATAGCTGAAAAAAGATGCTAACTAAATGATTAGCGTGACACGTGCAACACAGGCTTGGTCTGGAGTGTATGGGAAGTGATGGGAAGACTCCCAGAGTGTGAGCTGTGCCTTGGATGCATGTGTCAAACAACTGGTGGAGGACGGAGCCTCAATTAATTGCTGATTAATCCACTGATATGAAAAAGAAAGGTGTCCAAGTTTCCTTCCCAGRCTGAAGAGCAGGAAGTGAGCTCCATTTAGTCACCTCTTTCAACAAGCCAGAAATAATTCATCTAGCTGTAATTTTTCAAATAAACCAAGGTTCTTCCCATGCTTTAGTGCTGCTTGCTTTCCCTCATTTGCTTGCATACAGGGTCCTTTCCTGCAAACTCTCCTAGTGCAAAGTCTTGATCCATCAGGACTTGTGATCCCAGATGTGATGAGTAAGGTAGCTCGAATCGGTAGAGCTGAGCTGCGTACGGCATGAGATAAGGGTGTGAGAAGAGTAGGTTTTCCTGTACCAGTGTTGGGCCTTTCCAGGAAATGCTCAAAGAGTATAGTTTCCTAAACTGATCTGGGAGCTCAGAGAGACTTGAAAATACAAAATAATTGCTGGAAAAGAATCTGAAAATAATGGCCCATTTTTCTGCGTAGTGCATTTACACTTCACTTCTCCTGATAGAGAGTTCAAGAGCCAGCTCTTTCTCCTCTTTTCATTAACTCCTATGACTACGTACATTTGAGAAAAGCTTCCATTAGTCACAGTTGCTTTCCTGCTCATTCTTCATGCCTTTCAGCTACCAGACCAGGCTAACTGGTACCACTATAAAATATATTTCATGAAGACAGGTATTTCCTTAAATTCAGCTATGATCTGAGCATCATTATGCCTGCATAACAGCACCTCTTCCTGAGAAGTCATGATTGGCGTAAATGCAGAAAATAATGATTTGGGACAGATACCTAATATCAAACCAAATCTCCCCTCTGACTCCTACTATCTCCACTTGCCAGTTAAGAGTACCCGGCCATGAATGAGCACCGTCAGCAAGATGATCCTTTCCAATTATCTGGAACATAAAACTTCTGACAAAGGGTAGCCGCACACTGTGAAAGTCAAGTGTCCCCCAAAACAGCACGAGCAATCTCCGTTACCCCTTCTAATCTAGAAGTTGTGCTAGTCCTTGGCAGGTTGCTGCGCTCAGCATGAGGATCTGAACAACTCTTCCATTAAGGCTTAAATTGTAATGGCAGTGGTTTCCCTATCTGCTTGCTGGTAAAGACTATTGTACTGTGGGCAACAAATCTATCTTCTGTGACCATAGGGACTATGTTTCCCCATTCAGAACCATGCAAAAGGTCTGGAAGAGCTCATGGTGCAAATGAATACTAGGAAAGCCCAAGACCTTTATAGGCAGTTTAGCAGCTGGAAATGAGGGTGAAAAAGAACCAGGAACATCTGATTAGAGAGTGCTATGCAAAAAAA
>NW_028186444.1:699748-746863 GCF_003343005.1 Rhea americana
CTGAGAAGCTCTGCTCCAGTGAGTATAATTTGTCCTAGGTCCAAAAAGCAAACAATGTATTTTTCCCTTCCCAGCTCCCTGCTTGCATGTCGAATTCCAAGTGTGGAGGCAACAGGACAGAAGAGCGACAGTGCAGTGGTATCATGCCCACGAGCCRCTACAGATGCACTCTGTGTAATGAAGCAAGTTGCCCAAAGTTGGCACTTTGCAAACGGGAGGATCTTCTGGCAGCAGAGATCTCATTCTCCGTGTTCTGCAGGCTGCTCCTCCCCATGCTCGTTTAGCAGGCGCCTGAGCCACGTTAAAACTGGCGTTACACCCTTGTGGGCATGGTGCCATCCTAGCAGATGGGCATCGTTGCAGGTATACAAGACAAACATCGCACACATCAATTGTCAGTATTTTATAGGGAGGATTTATGTTCAGGAATGTTAGAACAGCAGTTTATGTATGCAATGCCATGACCTCTCTGGTGAAGGAGCCACGTCAGTGAATCCCTGGGTGGGATTAAGACTGTAAAAACACCGTGAGCTCCCAGTGCCACAGCGGAGTGGTCTGGGCACGTGGTGGGGCTGAGAGTGAGCGTCGAGGACTGGGAGCACTGGTATTAGGGTGCAGCTCTACACTCCTGGGTCTCTGTGAGAGCGGACTAGAGCGAAATCACTGCGCAAAGCCTTGGAGTCCTTTCCAAAGAGCTTGGTCCCCTTCAAAAAGCAGACACAGACTCTCCCAGGGTTTCCATGTACAGAGAACGTGAGCACCATCTCTGCTCCAGCGGAGCTCTTTATAAATGACTACAGCCCGACCCAAGGCCGTGCAGTACATTCTCCGCGTTGGCCTCTTCCGTTATTGCAGCCGTAGCAGCTGGAACTTAGGAATGACCTTAAAATAATGATAGGGACACACTGTAAAATCCCTATATGAAACAACAATAAAAAATCTTTATTGCTATTACTGAAAGTACTAACAGCAGCACTTTGTTCAAGCTGAGTTTTAAGACTAGGATTTTTAAGCGTGCCCGAAAGAGTTATGTGCTAGTAGTCCATGGCATCTCCATGGAGCAGAGATGCCCAGCTCCATAAGGCTCTTCTGAAAATACCAGCTCAAAAATCTTCTGGACTGCGCRGCGTTTTGTCTCCTTCTGGATTTTTTATGTCACTCTTGACTTGTGCAATGAAACAAATTTGCTTTCTGTTCCCTGTGCGCCAATGTATTACTCCCGCAGTTGCAAAACTATTGTTTGCAGTGAAAAGGGTAAATAGATACTGAGATTTCATAGCCAAACAATCCCACCAAACCTATCCTGTGATGYGCTACTTGCCTCTGCTCTCTCCCTGCACTTTGTGCTAGTTTAGCTGTGTTGCTGGGTACCTAACCACAGCTGCACTGCAAATAGAGATATGMTAACAAGACRCACTAGGTGTCTGTCCTTGCTGAAYATAGCTAGTAGAATTATAAAGGCAGAAAAAAGGAGGTGCATAGGYTTCAGTAAGCATTAGCACAGCAGAGGGAAGCTTTTCTGAGTGCTCTGGAGACCCACTGTCCTTGCTAGTGCGCTGGAAAGTCCATGTTGCCACATCTTTGCTGCAGTTGCTTCCTTACAAGCTAATTTTCATTAGCGCAAGTACTACTTGCGCCCACTCTACTCCGGGAGCAATGTTTTGCTGCATAGAGATGTCCACTGCTACATTAGTGCTAGCTTTAAATGCAATTCTCCTGCCTAAGGATTTCTCAAAACACTGGTCCTTATCCACCATCCTGCACAGATGGAAGGYTTGCTATTCTGACAGCGTAGGGTGTGCATCGCCTAGTCGCACCTCTATTTGCCCTCCTTACAACGCTATCATTTGAGAAAGAAGCCTTCCCTTCCCCGGGGCGCCGCGGCAGAAGGGTGCGGAGATCCCAGGTGCTTGGAGCAGATTTTGGTTTCTTAGACCACATGCTTCAGCTTCGGTCTCTGTGTCACACCCCTTTCCCTTCAAATGCTTTTTAAGGCTTTTGGAAAGAAAAGCCACGAACTACCTCAAGCAGCGTGGCCGTGACTCTCTGCACTTAGGAGCAAATAAAACCAGATTTGACTCCAAACGTTCATTTCTTCCTTGAATTTCTTCTGTTCTGTGTACTTGCTTGCTCCGTAGGGTGTGTGTGTGCCTGTACAGATATAACATTGTTTTCCAGGAGTTTTCCGTGCCATCTTTGAGGCGTTATAGTGCACTAGTGTTTTGTGGCCAGCTCTTCAACAGCTCAGCACAAGGAAGAGAGGGACAGGAACAGACTCAAGCAGATTTCCCTCTCCAGRTCATGCTGTCCAGAATCACTAATTCCACCGCACATCTCTGCTCCTCTCATAGAGGAACAGGCAGAGCTCACCAAAGAGCTTGGATGAGTCCTAGGAGATGCACAAAATCTGGGAGAGCAGGAGAGGAGACAAAGCCGTTTGCAGCAGCGTTGCCCAAGATGAAGCCTTCTATGAGAAAYGCAAGATCCGTTTGCCACTTTCAGCAAGCTCTGACCAGTGCTTGTGATGAGGATAGGATAATAAAAATGGATTTGTGCCCTAATTTTCACTTTTGTTAACAGCTTGCCAGGAATAACTCTGCATGACACAGAAATCAGCTTGCTTCTGTACCRAAGACCCCTCCAGACACTACTATCCTGTGTCATTATTCTAGTTCACCTCAGCCTGGTTCGTTATACCATGCCACTTACTTACTTAATTTCCATGCACACTTACACCAGGTAATGGAGAGACAGTTGGAGTCCAAAAGCCAGGACACCAGTCAAAGTTTACACATGGCTCTTTTGCCCCCTCCCCCCCCTTCTTTTTAATTTCATGATAGTTTAGAACTCAGCTTGGAACATGGACCTGGTATTGTGGTAATCCATTAGCCAGGAATGCCCTGCAAAAATACCGAAGCACAGGRGAATGAGGAGCTAGAAGAGCCAAGAGCCAAGACAAGAGACTTAGCTTTGAGGTGGATGTAATCAATGACCTTCTGAAATCACTATGATTCTCTAATACCTAGATTAAAACATTACTGGAATGGTCCCATCACACTCATAGAAAAAGAACATAAACCGCAGCTAGATGCTCTCAAGACTGTGGATCCACTACACCAYGACAAAAATAGTATAACCAGGGGATTATCACTTCTTCTAGGAAATTATCAGCACTTACTCTGTTCATACAATTATTGCTGAGCGTTCTCAAAAACAGTCCCAGTATTATCTTGCTTTTTAAGACATATTGGCCCAAATCCCTTTAATAACACTAATGTAGGCAAGAGCTGATGTGCTCAGCCCAGTATTTGCTTCTTACTGCTGTGTTGAAATTGATCCCTGTGCAGTTTTGGTTGAGTTTCTCTTGCCCACCAGCAAAGAAGACCTGCTCTGCTGGAGCCTTAATGCTCCAGCATTAGGCATTTGGCTGAGCAGGCTTGTGGGCTATCTACAGCTTTATGTGTCCTCACGGAAAGCTTGAGGAGAGGAACTGATCATTTTTCTTGCAAGTGCTTATTAAAAATGTGAAATGTATGATGATTGTCTGCCAACAGTCCAATTACCGTTTCTGCCTGTAACACAAGAGAATGGCTAGAGCATCTTCCAGCCAAGCATGGAGCACATCAGAGAAGCACAAATTCTCTTATTTCTGCAGGGGCAGAGTTTCTGGTTGAGGATTAGTGGCATTGAATGGACTTGTTCTCCTCCGGCCTAACAACGTGTGCAGCTGGCACAAGGAGCTGTCATCGCTGCTTGGATTCTGAATAAATACGCAAATTCAAGCTGGAAAAGGAAGAGGAAACCTGTTAGCTCTTGAAGTCCTTATTGGCTGTTGCATGAGTTTGGGCTCCTTTTCTAACCGAGGAAGCTGTACCTGATGCAGGGAGAAGTCCTGCCTTTCCTCTGATTGTGCACAGAGTATAGCTACTTTTAAGTAGTTTGTTTTCCTTAGCGAGTCTCTCGTTTCTTTGGCCAGGGCTCACTCTTCATAGTGCTACAGCTCAGAATGTTGCTGCCATGCTGGATTAGGGCACTGGTYTATCAAGTGAGCGTCCAGTCTTGGGCAATGGCCCACACTTGTTTACTGAAAAAGGGAGGTCTCTAACAACGCATGTGGCAGCCRTGCAGTGCTCTGCTTGGAGAAAGAAGAAGAGATTAACTTGGGCCCTGCAGCATGGTRTTTGATTGCTCCTGTAATGTCATTAGTCTGCGAAACCGCAGATGTTACGGGTTGCCTGGGGGAGCATAAGCTCGTGGGAGCAGAAGCAAAGGAGAGGTGTCTAAATCCACACCCCCGATCAGCAGCAGGGACAGGATTAGAACTGAAATCTCCTGGATTTTTTCTGACTCCRTTATCCCCCACACACTAACAGTGAAAGAGGAAGAGAAAAACAGCAGAAAGCAAATTACAGGATGCAAATGCTGCCCCATGCTGCATGCTCCTGGGGAAGCATAGTGCTCAGGGCTCCCATATCGGGTCACTTGGCTCCTCAACCAGCCCCGACACGCATCCCACCCAAGGCCCTGCTGTCATTTGGAGACAAGAGGGTCCAGCACATTTCCGAACACCATTGCTAGCAAAGTTATCACCAATTAGGCAAATACTGGTGTCCAGGTCAAGCCTGTCTCACGAGCCTTTCCATCCTCCCACAGCCTTCACCATGCACTTGGGGGCTGAAGGAAGCCGGAGGAGCTGTGGGTCAGGGCCGTTGCTTCTTCTCTGTTTCCCGGAGGTGAGGGCGATGCAGGGGTGCGGTCCTTCCCTCCRCGCGTTTCTGCCTCGCAGAGGCAGGCTGTTGTAGCTGAGCCACGTCGACTCAACAAGGAGACCGTTTGGGCTCCAGCGACCCTTACAGGCGGTTTCAGACCAAAGCGCTGGCGGTGGCCTGCTTTTAAATGCTGCCTGAAACCCATCACTGTCTCACCGCAGAGCGCCGCTGCATCCGTCTGCCCTACGCGAGCCGAGGCAAAGGAGGCAGCTTTGCTGCTCCCTGTCAAAGCACATCCTGCCTCCTCGCTCGCCCGGCCCCGCCGCCTGGGGTGCGCGAAGTGCCAGACGCTCGCTGGGAGCTCTGCTGCCAACACGGGCGCTCTGCAGAAMGGGTCCAGCCCCCTTCACCAAAGCTTTTGAGGTCTCCACCACTCTCCGTGCCGGGGCACCCTGCAGAGCACAGAGCTACCCGGGGGGATCTCGCTGCCAAGGAGGCAGAAGATGACTTGTACGCCCCTGGCAGAGCCCATCTCAASACCTTTTTCCTGCGTAGTGCTTTCCAGCACTGCCATTTGCTGGTGCACTTTCCTTTGGGGGCATATTCAGTTTTTGCAAGACGCTGGATCCTTTCCTGCATAATGATTGACTGCAAGGCCAAGGTTTCTCTCTATATATTTGACCAGCCACACTCCAAAGTTTCAGGCACTTTTCCCAGACCTGCTAACAGTTCTTGGCAAAARAGCCGGCTCGCACAGCCAGTTTGCTGCAGTTTTTACATCTGCAGATTTCTGTTTTTACAGCTTCAGAGACATCACACAGTGCTGCACTTGTATCAATTTCAGAGTAAGTCATTAGTTGCAGTTACTTGGGGAAGGCTGCTGAACTCAGCACTATTAGATTTATTGTATGGTCAGTCTCATAAAATAAGCTCTAAACTCATACACCTTGACTCGGGTCCTTCATTTATCAGGCAGTTAAATCTATGCAGAGAGTCTGGGCTTTCGCTACGTAACGACATAGTCAATCCTGCTGGCGAGCCAGGGATGGACAGAATTAGCCCAGCAGTTCCACCTCCCGATGGGCTTCTTTAAGCAAAAGCCTCTTCCTCGAGAGTCGTAGAAAATCTCTTTACTTCGCTGGCCAATTGACAGTAAAATCGGTGTGCAGGAATGATCCACCAGCAAYGGGCCCTGCGAGATCATGAAGGAGATGCTAAAGCAGTGAAAACAGCCAGGTACAGCTGAGAGCTCAGACACACGGGTGCCTACGTGGGTGAAATGCAAGCGGTCCTGTTCTGTKTATATGAAAAGGTGATGAAAATGCAAGTACTTGACCCAGCATTAATCCTCGACCCACTATTAATCCTTGAGAAATGCTGGCCCCATGGCCCAGCCAGTCTGGGGCTGCCGAGCACGAGTAGTAGGCCTTAAGCATTAGAGAAGTAACTAGCCATAGCAGGCTTCCGGAGTTGTCAGGCCTTGCCTGGTCTCGAATATGTTTTAGTGGTATCTGCAAAAATTATTTAAACYGTTGCTTCAAGTTGCTCTCGGATCAGACGACTCCATCTTGCTTGTCCAAGCTGTAACAACAGYTGGATGTTTGTTGCCTGTTCTGTTGTTTTGAGTTTGTTTTAGTTACACTATTATTTAACTTCTTTTAGCTTAGCTTTGTGCAATTGCGTGATYCTCCCCTCCATAGAAGAAATCATACCACATAGACAGAAGGTCAAACAAACCTAAATGCTCATTACAACTAACCAATAATCAGCACAGCTAACTCCATGGGCCAGCAGGACRGGCAGCAGCATAACCAATTACCAAGTATGAGGTGGTGGAAACATAYAAAAATAAGCCTGAATGAACCCAAAACTGAAAGGAGGAACCCTTACCATGGACATTGTGCTCCTCCTGGCAAAGGCTGTGGGAATCTGATAGCTCACCATAACAGTGTGCTGCAAGGGTGAGACTTGAGCACCAGAGTGAAGGGATAGATACATGTCACTGTAGCTGTTATCAGCTTAGTAGGGATATTTGATAGATTGGGTGGTCTGCTTATTGTCCTTCCAGCCTCTGCAGACCTAGAGACAGAGCGGGATGAGCAGAGACACTTCCCCAAGGTTTGCAGGCTCAGAAACAAGCTTTAAACTTGGGGTCCACATTGTGTGGCTTCTGGCTGGATCTTCTTCTGACCCACGTGTTCTTTCACGTTCTCCGTCTGAAGCAGAACAGAAATCACCCTCATTAAACAACCTTGCTGTGGTACAGTTCACACCAGGCTTCCCTGGTGTCAGAGCTGATTTTATGTCTTTGAACTCAAAAAGTGAGAGAAAAGTGATCAAATATCATTAACTAAAAAAAAGAAGAAGAAGCCCACCCAACCAGATGGGTCTGTTTTTAGTTTATTATTAAAATTATCCTCTTGGAGTGAGAGAAAATTTTTTAATTGGGGAGGGAGCAGGAAATTGTTTTCAGGCTATTTACCAATGAGGGAGGAGTTTCCCTTCCTACCGAAATGAAAGAGCCAGATGAGCAATTGAAGAAAGGCAGAGGCATTCGCAGTCCACCTCCTGGCATGCTCCATTATCCTGATTGCTGAAAATGGCCTCATTTTAAAAATGTTTAGCCTTTTTTGTCCTGAGGAGTGAAAGTCTGTGTGGTCATGCCATCTGCCTCGCTGGGTACATTTGCAATAAATGTCTGCCTTGCCCCATCAGAGTCAGGGCAGAGCCACCAGGGAGCTGTGGTCAGAGCCTTGGTCTTGCAGATCTCCCTCATGAAAATCCCCTGGGTGTGGGAGGGGACTGTGGAAAAAAAATTAAAAAAAAAGCATCCTAGCGAAGCCAGATTATCAGATTAATACCTGTTTAATACCAGCATCTGCCCAGCTCCCTGGGCTCTGGCAATGAGGGCGGCCAGCAGCCAGACACGGCTGAGGGCATGTTTCAGCCCTCTTCAGATATGTTTTTCTATTTACTGAGAGCTTGCAAGCAGACATTTAGACATTTACTGCTGTTCAGTGCAAACAAACGAAGGACATGCTTTGGAAGCATGAATTTCTAAGGGGGGGTAGCGTGGTTGGACAGGTCAGCCAAGCTGATGCTGGTCCAGGGCTGGGTGGTAATGCATGCTCTGGAGGGTGGCTCTTAAAAAGCTGCTCCTCCTAAGCCTCAAACTAGTGAAGAACTAGACCTGTCTATTGGCTACAACAGCTCAGCCCACCAACTAGTCTTTCCAAGCCTTTCTTAAAAACCTGAGTGGACGATTACACCTTTGGCGGAGAAAGGCTACCTCGAAACGCATCGAACTGCCGGTCGGCAGTAAGCAGGCCTCAGGAGTGCCTCGCTGAGCTGGAGGATATCCAGGCTCCCGTTTCACCTGACAGGTGACAGGCGTCGGGTCTTACTCCACTGGCCTGGTATTTCATTAAAATAATTCTCACAGAAGGCATATTTGGGCTAAAAAGACTATAAATGATGTAGATCCATGTGTGCCTTCTGCTGCTGAACAAGTTTCACCCAGGATGCCTGAAATCACTTGCAGGATCTGAGTGGGGAGACTGGAAATTTCATTGCACTTCCACTTCCGTGGACTCCTCCGAGAGGACACTACAGGTGCCTTACACACCACGAAATGCAAGCGGAGAGCATGCCCAAGGCAATTACAGCCCGGAGGTAACAGGGAATTTGCAACCTTACCTTAAATTGATAGCTGCTCCTGAAACAAGATAAAAGCTTGTACTAATGAACGTGAGATCTATAAACTGATGGGTCTARTGTTATTTTTAACATAGCTCTAGGTGACACAGGAATCTGCGTAAACTCGTATCAGGCATGCACATTACCTGGCATCTCATATGGCAGCTACTGTGTGATCCCCAGAGAAACTAGATGCAATTGGAACAACTGAGGAAATGCTGGGGCTGATGTCTGACCTGTGCAGGAAAGGAAATTGCTTGACTGCGGATTACCATTATTATTAAGCACAATTTTGAACTGGATTGACTGCATTTCATAACTGTAAGTAAATGTCTGAATTGCTTATTACAGGATTCCTTGAAATAGCAGATCCCCTTGCAGAWCACTTAATGGTTGTTTTGCTAATTGTCAAGGACCATGACCTGTGGGTGAGTACCAGCAGCAGCGTTAGGTCCCCAGAATGAATGCTAGCCAGCCAGTTTAACAGCAATGATGTGATCACTCTTCTTAAAGACTTGAGATGGGAAAAATATAATATTATTATTTTTCATGAAATGCAGTGTACCTTTTCCTCCATTTTTGTTTTCAAACTCTGAAATATTTTAATAGTTTTTTAAATACAGTTAAAAACTGAATAATTTCTTCTAAAACAAAAGCTGGTTCTCTTCCAAGTAGCTGTAGACAACTTGCAAAAGTTTGAACTCTTCAGTAAAAAAATCAGTTTGAGCAGTTCTAATGAGAGTATCACAGTTATACTTAGCCTGCCATATGGGATTTCTCTTTACAGTGGCTTGATTCACTGGGGAAATTAACTTGTTTAAAAGCAACAGTTTTTAATAGAAACGTTCTGCTGACTGTTCTCTTTGCATCTAAGTTGGTATCTATTTTTCTGGGATTGTAAGGTCCTGGAGACTGGGATGATCTTTGAGCTCTGTGTCTGCCTGGTGCCCAGCAGAGCAGATCCTGTCCACAGGCTTAGACACTACAGCAATGCAACTGAAAACAAGAAGAGTATTTTGATTTTTTAAAGGAAATGATTAAAAATAGTAATAACTTCTGAATTCAGCACCTTAAAAATAGGAAACATAATGGATTAATGAGAAACAGAGAATGAATCATTAAAATTACATCACCACTACGTGTTCCTTATTGTATCTACCTTAATGTTCTCACAGTCTGAACAACTGATTAAGAAAAACACTGCAGTACACTAAAAATTGGAAACAGTTAAAAAGAAACAGGATTAGCAAAGTCTTACAGGAAAGGTCAATTATTTCTCCCAATTTATTGCTAACCTGACATCTGTAAACAAATCACTAAAGGAACTCCCTGAAGACTACGCTCTGTCCAACAAGACATCCTAATTAATGAGGACACACTATGCAAACACAAATAGAAGCAGGAAGAGATAATATCTAAACCAAGCCTTAAAAAGGCCCAATGGAAATGATTATCCTGGGGGTTGCAGGAGATCAATGCATAAAAAAAAGGTGCAGGAGAGTTAGAATWTTCTATTCGATAAAGGCAAATAATCTTTCCAGTTATCAGACCTAAGATGATAAAATGAATTAAATGAGTTCAGAGAGGACAAGTCAYGATCCAAAGCATCGTGAGACTTGCTTAAAAATAAAAAAGGGTAGCAATAATTTGTTGAGCTTTGCTGCAGCCAAGAGCCCATCTAAGGTCTTTGGGGGCTCTGTCTGCACAGTTTGTGCTGCTCTTGGCCTTAGCAAATATCTTCTTAACTGACCAGAGTCTCCAAAACCCAAATTACAGTGTTGGAAAGTGCTTCACTTCTCCTCTCCTACCACCTCATCCAAAGACAGGGCAGAAGCTGCCGTGTGGCTGCAGGGAGGTGCCTGCAACCTTTGTAGCTGAGGTCTCTCACCTAAAGGTGTCCTCTGCCCCCAGCTGTCCCATGGGTTGCTGTGGGGCCCAGCGCTGCTTCCCCAGGGTCCACCACCAGCTCATGCCTCGCCCGTGCCTGTCCAGCAGCCAGGGCTGCCGGGGCACTGGGTCTGCTCTGGGGCACTCCATAGCATGGCGGGATCAGAAAGGTTCCTCCTCATCAGCAACCCAGCACTTAAACATGTACGGTGGCATCCGAGATCTAATTTATTTCTTTTGTGTTGCAAATTCCTTTTCCCGTTGGCTTTTTTGAGTTGCTTATAATTAAGACCTTCAGACAGATCTCAGCATGGTTGGAAAGCAGCCACACTGTTGTTCGAGCTGATCGGCTTAAAGTATATCCCCCTTCACCTCTTTCCTCGTCAACCAAGAGATTTTTCTTTATTAATTCCAGTAATGGCTTGATTTTCTTCTTTCTTAATGAACAGAGTGACACTGCATTGAGTCACTGATGTGCAACTTGCTGTTTTTCCCTCCCTTTGGAAAGTTTTCAAAATATTTATAAATTTTAAAAGAAGCAGAGAAAAAAGAAAATAAAGTTATATTGTGTTTATTTGGCTTGCACTCCCCCCTTCTCTTTCTCATCTGCGGGAACTCTAATTAGTGCTATTGTTCAGGATGCCACCACTCAGCCTTTCGCGGGCTACATCCCCTCTCGCCGCAGCTCTCCCCTGCTGGCCCAGCACCGCTGCCCAGGGGACAGGACACAGTGCTGGCTCCCAGCGCATGTGCAGCTCTGGGGACACCAGCGCYTTGCCCAGGCTGCATGAAGGCACACGGTGGGATCTGTGGCTTGGTGTAAGAAGCACTCAGCCCCCTTGGGCGCTCCTGGACTGGGCTGCCGAGGTGCTCTATCAGGGTGCTATAGCACCAAGGTGCTGTATYGGGGGTAAAGGAGCCCATCTATGGGGTGAGGAGCACCACATGGAGGACTGGAGACCTCTTTTCTACTCCTCGTGTGCCCACTGACCCACTCTGGCAAAGCGCCTGTGGGGTCTTCTCTAAAGGGGGCTAATCATGACCACTTAACTTTGGGAAATGCTTTGAGGTCTGTGGCTAGGTTTGACTGCAAYCAACTGTTCTTCTGGATATAAATGCACACCCCTCCCAGAGGAACTACTGGAAATCCTTGCACCAGAGAATACCCAGCAGAGGTGACATGGGCAGCTTTTCCTCCTTAGGATCCTCTGTGACCATTGCCTCACTACCCATAAAYTCCGTGTAGGAGTAATCCCTTTCTACAAGCACATACATTGCCTGACAGTCTACTAYGATCTCGAGTGTTAGTAACAAAGCTAAGAAATCTACAGGGGCTTTAGAAGTGCACAGAAARTATCTCCATCCATTCAAAGGTGAGTTATACAGGACAACTGATAGAGCATCCTGCCTAAAAAGGTGYTGGTTAACTCCATGTCCTCAGGGACAATGTTGCATTTGGGATTCAACCCAGCCAGGAGGACTCCAAGAAAGATTTTAAGAGCTATTGCCCACGTGGGGTGAAAACTGCAAAGCTGAGCTGATTGCAGGAGGAGATGGTACCCAATGAATTCAGCAAACGATGTGTCAGGCTTACTGGGAAAATGACTGCCCAGCTGGATGCTGCAGCTCCAGCAGAAAGGGGGACAAACTTTCCAATCTCAGCTCAGAAAGTCAACAGCATCGCAAAGATGGCAGATAATGACTGCCAGACACAGCACCATTAGAGATGAGACTCTGAAATAAGCCCTTGGAGCTGAATTAACACCTTGCACATTCAAAACAGACATATCAAAGGACTGCTCTGAGGCACTGAAATCCCAGGAGAGAGATTTCTTTGGCAAGCTGAATGAGGCTGCTGGGGAATGTGGATGGATCAGCTGGACCACAGGGTGTGCATCAGCTGTTCCCGTATGACCTGAGACACTCTCCAACTTCTGGAGCAGACATGAACTCTAAATGCTTCAGAGGCAAACTTCGTAGCCAAGGTTTTCAGAAAGGCTGATGTGTACAGAGTGTGGTGCTGGGGCAACATGACCCAAAAGGCAGAGGGATAGACCCAGCAACTGCATGTTCTCAGGCTTTTAAGATTGTGGGAGCAACACTGGCAACTCYGCTTGGGCTGAAGCTTTTCAGAAATGGTTATTCTGATTTGAACAGGCTCTCACACCTCAGTGCTTCTCTGGATTTCATTCCGTGAGCATAAGAATAAGATTGTTCATAGAAAGGGTTCTTTTTCCAGTATTTTCCATCTCTGTTTCTACCAAAGACAACCAGAGGGAAATTGTTCCTGTTCTAGGCTGTGGTCCAGTGTGGAAGCTAAAGGGATAGATCAACATGAACGGTCACCTAACTAATGGCTGGATGCTGTGAATGCAAACATCTTCATTCTCTCCAGAGGCTGCACTTTGCCCAGGCTGGGTCTGGAGGAAGGCTGAGCTTCTCTCTTCTGTCTGAACTAACCAGCTGTCCCCATTTYCCTACCGCTGCCATCACTGGCAAACCCTCACAAGTCAAGCTGACTCTGGAGGGAGCATCAAGCGGGTGAGTTCGCCTGGCTTGCTGCCTGCTGAATAACCCCAYGGCTGTGCTTCCAGCTATCTTGATGCCAGCGCCTGTAAAATCTGGCTGTACAAGGAATGCTCCCTCCTACTGATGCGGTGTGCTCTGGAATGGGGAATGACTCTCCTTCCAGATGGCTGTAAAGGTTAACAAGGAATTTATTCAGAGTTACATACAAATCAAATTGTCTTTTTTCGAGAGGGAACAAAAACAACCACATAATTTCAAGCCCACACACGCAGTACAGCCTTCCAAGGTGGCTCAGTTGCTATAGACGACCACAGAATGCCAAGCTGTCATGCCGAGCTCTGATACATCGCATTGCTTGGCATGACATTGGGCACCTACATGAATCAGGAGAAGGGGGTGATCCGTGCTTCCGTTCCCCCAGCACTGCCCCCACACAGCTTGGCACTCAGCACAGCTTCCTCCAGACCCTTCTCTTCCTTCCCCTCCCAGGATGTAAAGCACAGCAGAGATGAGCTGGCTGCTCAGGCTATGTTCCTATGGCTGTGGACTTCCATTAGAAGGAGTTACAGCTTCTCAAACATGGTGTCCAGCCCTAACCTGGCATAGCTGCAGGGGTACCTTGCCCAATGTGGYATCTAATGAGGTGGATGGGGTGGGTTCCTGCATAGGAACTACAGATTTAGAGTAGATTCAGAAATCTGACGGTGCTTTGCCATCCTCCTGCAATGGCCAATGCCAAACACAGTCACCTAGGAGCTCTTCTGTCCCTGCTGCTCTGCTCCATCTCCACTCCTGGGCAGCAACAGCAGCTGCAGACACCTTTTCTCCCCACCATCCAGGAGCCCTGCTTCTTTCTCCCACTCTTTAGTACTACCTGCTRCTTGAGGCAAACTTAGTTCCTCTTCACAAAAATGACATCCTTTTGCATGCAAAACCATGCTCACAGTCAGTTGATGGCCTGCTCTTCAGAGTGGTCCCTCCCAACCTCACAGCTTTTCCTAGCATCTGTTTTCTCACTAGCCAATGACTGGTGTATCAGCAGTTAGGGGCCAGGACCACAACACTCCATCAGTTTAGTCTGCACATCACCTACTACATCTCTAGGCTCCAARTGGATGGAAAGAGCCAGATGCAGCGATATACAATTTTATGTTGTCCTTCAAGGCGGACACGAGTAGAGCACTGGGCCCATGACACTGTAGAGCTCTGTAACAGGTGAGGTCTGCTATGAATGCCTAGGAATGGAGATGTTCATATGTGAGCATAAAGCTCTAGATCATTATCTACATCATCATCAACCTCTAGAAGAAACATCAGAGCAAGACTTACAAGAATGGCCTGTATTGATACCCAAACACATGACTGACAGTAAAGACACTGGTAACCACCAAGGACTGTGTGGCTTGCACCAAGATGTCAGGGCAAAGGCCCATGCTCAGATAACGGGAGGATGGCAAGGAGGCTTTGGCATATTGGGTGCCTTTCTTCCAGTGGGAAGACAGCTTGTATCTATTAGATGCTTAAAAAATGAAGAAGCAAAAGACAATAGCCAACAACTTTGCCTAAGATTTACAGAGTGAAGTCGGTAATATTCTGAGAAGAAAAATCACTCATAATAACTGTTGACACCCAAAGAATATAAAAAACCTTTCCAAAAATRAGCCTGTTGTTGCCAGTCAGGAAGAATGCAGAAGATGCAGTGAGGGCTCAGCTGCAAGCATCCCTTGGTTTTGTACAGAAGTGACCCTGCACAGACTACCCCGGTGCACACACTTTGATGTCGGTGAGTGCGTGGGTACGAGAGAGGCAGAGGTAGAATCAGCTTAAAAGTGAAAAATAATAAAAAACATAGAATAGAAGCACAGCACAGCTGGGACTGGAAAGGATTGCTGGAGACTACCTGGTCCATACCCCTGCTCCAAGCAAGGTCAGCTAGAGCTGTTGCCCAGGACCATGTCCAAACAGGTTTTGAATATCTCCAAGGATGGAGACTCCAYAACCTCCCTGGTCAACCTGTTCCAGTGCTTGACCACCCTGGGGATGCGGGTGCTGCGTCAGGTCTCAGGGGGAAGTGTAKCCCTCTGTGGGAATAGGACCAGCCTGGGCATTCCTGGAGGGTGATGTCTGCCTTTYAGGCAGCAATCTCCCATTCCTTGTTTGACTATTCCCTAAGGGCTGTGATAGGAATTTCACACTCGGATGGAGCCATTTTAACTGACTGGTGTTTCCCCATCCCTCCTTCCACCGGCTAAAAGCTCCAGGAACCTATTCTGTGCACACAAGCTTTCACCCTCGAGGTCATTCCTTAAAAGCAGTAACTCAGCCCCGGGGCCTGGTTCTGCGCAGTGCAGACAGACTCAGCCTGATAAACCTCCCTGAAAACTTTAATAAAATAAAATTTTAAAAGTTCCAGATAGAACTGGGATCAGATACAGAAAGGTCACCCCGGATATTACTTCTGCTGTGAAAAAATGTTACACTCGAATGAGAGACCAACGTCGTAATAAAGGATTGTGGGACTCGCTGGCAGGTGTCAATCATTTTGTACTTTCTTTACAATTTTATTCCTCRCAGATGCAACGTTAGATGTTGGCCAGATATACAAAACTAGCTGTGCTGAACCCTGGCGTGCTGCGAGTGTGCAGCCAATGGCATTTGAAATGCTAGATCAGCCGCTGCCCAGCCCAGGGGAAAATCCCTGGCGTTTATCTCTGCCATCCGTAGCCAGGGCTAACCCTCAGTTTCCTGCCCTTGTTACATTAGCTCAAAATTAACTGCCAAGGGGAGCAACGGCAGCATTTTACCAGAGTGGGCTACACTGCAGATACCTCCCCCGACCACAGCGGGCTGTTGCCTGGGGTAGCTCATCACSAGCCCCTTCGCCCTCTCTGCACTAGTTCTTCATCACACTGTTCTCTCCATCGTGACCTGCTCCTCTCGCAGCATCCTCAGTGGTTGTGCAGCCCCGTAAACGTCACTGCTTGCTGGTGACCATGGATAAGGAGAATCTAGTGGCAATACAGTGGCATCCAGGTACCATCCTGCCCCAGTGATGCAGGGCTCTGAAACCCAGTGGTCTTCCCAGGGCTAGTAACGGGCACACTTGACCCTGAAGCYCACGTGCATGGTCCTCTTCTCTTTTCCCTCCTCTGCCTTTTCTCTTGTTTGTGTGGTGGCCTTGCCACCCTGGAGTACAGCCCTGCTGCACTGTGACCACCATGTTTGTGCTAGGTGAGTGCCTGAGTTGCCTGGTCACACCATACCTGCCCTGCTGCTCTTCTCTTCCKCCAGTGCCTGCTGCATCAGCCCCACATGGCTAGTGCTCATGAGCAGGCTTCCTGTTCTGGCACATCTATAAAGTCCTTGCTGGAAAGGCACAGGATTTCTGCAAGACATTTCAGGGATGCCCACTGTCTCAGCATTGCATCACATCAGGACAACAAGCTGTGTTCCGGCCATGAAGAGGAGCTCCTCGTGGAGATGAGGTCTGCAGAAGATGAAGAGCGATGCAAGGACCTCCCCCTGGAGATGAGATCTGGGGGGCTCTGCTRGTGGTGGGCTCCCCTGAGGCCATGACCATCCACCTGTGAGAGGAGGCAGGTCCTGGTGCAGCAGTCTTTCYCCAGCAGTGCAGTCACACTGGACGGGAAGCAGCAGAGGAGGCTTCTGTCCTCACCGGCCCCTGCTTCCCAGGGCACCCACCAGACTGGAGCGATGTCATAGGGCGTTGGTGGTGATGTCCCAGGGCACCAGAGCTGATGTCACAGGCCGATGTACACATCTTTGTCGTCAAGGGACACACCGCCTCCACCCATAGGTGCTCCTCCRTGCCCCAATCGGCCCAGCACAGGGAGTTTCTCCCTTACTGAATTCGGCCCTCAGTGGCACGGACCATCAAAGCCTCTGGCCCTCTTGGGTGGTCGCTGTCCCTCTCCTTCTCCGCTTCCCAGAAAGAGACAGAAATGCTGAGGGCCCAGATACTGAATTAGCTGGGGAGAAGGAAAGGGAAGAAACGATTTCTTCTCCTCCTCCCACAAAAAGGGTTATTTGTGGTTCCATGTTCCCCGTTGATTCCTGGAGACCAGGTAAATGGAGAGGTTTGATTTTTTTCCCCCTCAGAAGAAAAATACACACTCTCAGCTCTGTGGGGGCTCAAATCATCATCTGATATTTTTAAGAGAAATAGTTCTGGACAGATTGAATCTTGCCATTCTCTCTGCACTGCTTCATTGATCAAATAAAGCTGACAATAAGGATACCTCGATGAAGGACACTCCCTTAGCCCTTTTCTATGCATGTCAACGTATACAATGAATGAGTTCATCTCACCCTGGACTCAACTACTGTGCAACTGAACGCTTGTGGATTTGAGGCTCTCAGCAGCTGAAAGACCAGGCCTTCAAAACAGCCAGTAYGTTTACCTGGAAAATTTTTAAGCTATCTAATAGAATCTGGATCACATGTTTCCATGTTATCTCTGGTCTGTTAAATACTGGAGTCGAACAGGATAGGAACAGGAGGAACTACAGAAGAAGCTATAGTTAGCTATTATCAGTAATATGAACAAGTAGAACACATGCCACGTTAGGAATATGGTTATAAAACGCATGCCTCGGCTGTACATTCACAACATGTGTGTATTTTTTTTTTTAGCTTTGATGTGCAGCATAATCCAAAATCTGGTGCTGTGGGTTTTTTCCCCCAAGCCTGTCCTGTTACCCAAATTGCTTTGGCTTAAAACATTAGTTCCCTTGGGCGTCTGTTATTCGCAGACCTTGCGATGCCAACTGAACAGCTTCCAGGAGCTCTGATGTCTCTCTTTTTATTTTATTTTTTTTTAATACTGTGAATCACTTTATTCCATCCACCTTCTGGAACAATTCCCCAAAGAGTATCGATTCAGTGAAGCATCTGCTCACTACAGGAAAACGGTGGTAGTTCTTCCAGTGGAAGTTTTCAGTCTTTACGGTCATTAAAGCCCCTTCAGTCCTGTTTCATGATAAACCTTCTAGGCAAGCTGAGTCCCTTGGTGTTTTGTCAATCTCAGAGATGGATGAGGGCCATCAGTCCTGTAGATGACGCCATATCCTTGATCTGCTGCCGAATCCCCCGCAATGCTCCAAAGATGGGTCACAGGGAAACGGTGGCTTCTCGGGCTCCAATGTGCAAAACCTGCTGGGTGAATTCAGACTGCAGCCACCAGCACACTCACAGCACGTGGTCATGCGTGGGTAGATATGTTCTTGCTGTCCCTGGCTTCTCATTTGGATCCTCAACAGAAAATGCCAGCCCCATACTGGGCTTTTCAGTTTCTGTTCCACAACTGCAATGGATTGCGACRTCAGGAAGGAAGCGGGTTTTCCGCTCACGTGGAGATTTTAAGAAGTTGGATGACCTATCTTTTGATTTCATGCTGGTAAATGTTCTCCCCAAGAATTAGCTATTTATCTATCTGATAAAATGCGATCACATCAMAGCTAGCCATTCTCAGAGGTCTGCTCAGCTGAAGGCAGTCATAAACGTCCTCTCCATTTCGGTCAGTCCCCGAAGGACTGGCTTCTTGCTAGAGGAGAGCGGACAGCTCCRCGTGCCTCCGATCTCCCTCCTGACCTGCTGTTGCTGGAGCCTGCAGGGAGCCTGGATGGTTGTCGCCTCCTGGGTCTGCAGCTCCCCAGCCGTGCTGGGCATGGGGACACCCACACCCACTTCCCCCTCACGCACACCACACACTCCTCCGCTAGTAAGGGCCATCTGCATTCCAGATGGCATCGCATCCAGGATCGCAGCAGAGGCATCGGCTCCCTGGCAGTAATTTGACTCCACAAAAAGCAGAAAATGGGTTTTCCCTGAGCCCTTTCCAGCAGCCGTCCTGTCTGCAGAGAGCTRCTCACTCACCCAGATCCTCTCCTTTCCAGAGCTCATCTGTTTGTCTCCCTGGAAGAGCAAACGGACTGTGACTAGGAGGCAGCTCTGAGATATATTTAAGCAAGTTGTTCCTGCAATTATCGGTCGCTTTGACTTCTGCTGCATATGTAGAGGAGATAACAGGTCCCCGCAGGGAACGGTGTGGCTCTGCTGCAAGGGGAAGGGCAAATCCCACAAGAGCGTCCTCGCAGCCTCTTGTGGGATTTGGCTTGAGGTGCCTTTCTCACAATGTTGGTCCCTGCTTCTCCCCAAGCCTCCAGCACGTGTGGTCTCCACATCCCCTAGCAAACTGGCTTCCCCAGATTGCATCAGCGGGAGCGCAGGCCTGAGATGGGAAAACTGCAAGTTGTTTCAGCTGGTATTAGGCTGTCCTGCCTGGTGGGTGAGGCCAGCACTTTGGGGTGAAATCTTGACTTGACTTGGCTCAACTTCCCTGGACTCGAGGGCTGAAGAGGGATTTAATGTCTCTTTAAGATGTCTCCTTATTTCTCTTGGACCCTACATGGAGGCTGACTGGCATCGGAGAGGAAGGAATTGAATGGTGAAATGACAGCTTTTGTTGATGGCCCCAAATTAYTTAAGATATTACGGACAAGAACCGACTGTGAGCAATGGCAGGAAGATCCTATGATGAGTGCTTGGCCAAGAAAATGACAGGAGAAATTCAGTGTGGATAAATAGCGATGCACATGGGAAAAAACATTCCCAACTTCAGAGATAAAATGATGGTCTCTGAGCTGACTATTACCTCTCAGGAACAAGATCTTGGGGTTATAATAAATAGTTCTCTGAAAACACCAGCTCATTGCTCAGCAGAGATCAAAAAAAAAGAAAAAAAAAGAGAAGAAAAAAAGCAGCTTGAATGTTAGGAATTACTCAGAAGAGAGCAGAGAACAAAACAGAAAAAATCATTATGCCGCTGTATAAATCCCTGGTGCACCCACACTTTGAGCAGYGCGCAGGTGAAACGGGAGCTGCGGCGGAGCTGCAAAAGCTTCAAGGCAAGGTGACAGGGATGATCAAAAACACTGCGGTGCGGGAGACGAGTAAGTAGGTTACTTACTCGTAAGTGATGCCCCCCACGTGCGGGGCGCCCAGGTGCTTTGGCTGGGTTTCGGGAGGCGGGCGGGTGCTTCTGCGGCCTCCCCCTGCCAACGGCGGGGCGCGGACCCGCCTGGCCCCCGCGCCGGACCCGCTCGCCGGGGCACTTGGCGCAGGCTGCRCGGGCAGCGTGGGCGCCGGGGAAGAGGAACCCAAGGGGGTTGGCAAAAGAGCAAAGGACCGATGCCAAAAAAATAAAATACAATAAAATAAAATAAAAATAAAGGAGGAAAATCTATCTTGGCCGTCTGTTCTTGTAATTCTTCTGTGCTAACAAATCGGGTAGGAGGAGGAAAAGGGGAAAAGGCAGCAAATCCAGCCTACTGACGGAGGCAGGATGATTACACGGCAAAGCAAAAAGCCGGAGAGTTTGGAGCAAAACCTGTCCCCCACCATTTGAAACGTTGAAGGCCAAATGCTGCCTCCCAGCCCTAACTCTTGGGTATGTCAGACATTGGGGGAAGTTTTTGTCTTTATAAAGAGAGGGAGAAAGACGTAGCACCAAGGGCCTTCTGGGGCTCGGGGCAACGGATGGCTGAAAAGAGACCGAGAGCTGCAAAAAGAGGGATGGGACTTGCCCTCGTGCAGAGCGGCGCTGATGAAAAGGACCGGGCAACCGCGCGTACACGCGCGCGACGGGGGCAAAGCAGGGCRGCGACCCGCGCCCGCCGCAGCGGAGCCCGGCGTTGGGTCGGGATGGCAGCGCTGGAGCAGGACAGCTGCTGAGCGGGGGACGGGAGCACGGCACGGCTCTCGCGCCGGCTAAACCCCGCCGAATACGGCCGCTCCYAAATACCCTTGCCTTGTCAGCGACTGCAGTTTCCCTTTGCAAAGGGAGGAAAAAAACGCACTCGACCATGTTTATAGGCAAACAGCTTAAAATAGCACTTTGCAGGTCTCAGCTTATCTCCTGCTCACAGRTTGGATTATTGCCATCAAGAACAAGCGCACAAGAGCAGGAACTAGAGGCTCCCTTCCCACTGGGCACGAGGCAAAGAGCGGGAGCCGGTCCTCACCTTGACAGCTCGCGCACGGACGAGGCAAGCTAAGAGACGTGCCCAAGGACGTGGCACAACTAGAGGCCCAGACACCGCTATCGCCTGTTTCCAAACCTCTGAAAAATGCCTCCCCGGAGGGCCTCGTTCCTAAGTTTAGGCCCTCCACAGGGCTTTCCTGGCAAGGACAGAGCAATCCCGGCACTGAAGACTGGATCATATTCACAGCTCTTGAGGACTGGGTATAAAGTATATCTCAATTTGGTATGCATGATTTAGCTAAGGATATTTATTACTGGGGGCGACTGTCTGATCCTAGTATGGAGCTCGTACATTTATAGGGCACCAGATGCTGCAGAGTACCAGGAGGACAAGGACTCTTCACCATGCCCTTCAGAGGAGCATTTTCATCCATTCCCACTATATCTTCTATGGGTGCCTCCTTCACCGGCATCCCCRGAGCTGCCAAGGAGGAATTGCTGCTCACAAGAAATTACGAGGAAGTCAGCGCAGCTCTGTATAAATTATTAATTTTAATCACATGAAGAAATAATAGACTCCGGCATGCAGTAGCCTTAGCCCGTCAGACAGTGAGTGTCCTTGCGGAGGCAAAGACTAGATTAACTCTTGTTAGAGACTTCAGCAGTCTTTGCCACTTTCTGGAGACTGTGCTGCATTTGGAGCAGAGAAGGATTTCCACCCACTGCTGGATATCTGTAATGTTCTACCAAAAAAACCTAGCAGATGAARTTTCTTGGGCTTGGGCATCTCTGGAGAAAGCAGATTTGGAAGCATTCCAGGGGAGTTTGGAAAAAAATCCCCTCTCTGCCTAGTGCCAGGTGTGTCCCTGAGCATGGAGTCAGAAAGACCCAAACTGGAGGAGCCGTGATTCAGCGCTTAGAGGTTAGCACACGGGGAAAGGTCTTCCCRCCCAGCCCGACGGTGTGCACAAACACGTTGCTTCTGAACCAGATCAGGTTTCTGGGCTGACCGTGATACTAAAACCTGTAACAAAACGGATGATGCCGGCAAACAAAAGCAACGAGTGAAGCCCAGTAACACGCTGCCAGCAAGAATTTTTAGACAAAGTGTCATCAAGAGAAAATTCCTGAAAGCAGMATTCAAAAATATTATAAAAAGCTGACGTACTACTAGGTGGTGAGATACTGCTCGGTTAGATCATTTCAGCCTGATACCTAAACCCACTGAGATCCTATGAAAAGTTTTCACAGTCCACACCCCCAGAGTAAGCCTGTACCTTAGTTCTCTTGACTTCCCCATTTTCTTTCACGAGGGTAGAAAACTGGTAATAGATATGCACTGTCTGAACCGCACCTGAGAGGTCCGTGCAAGGAAAGAGGCAGTCGGTGCACGCCGCAGCCAAGGCAGAACTACAGCCCAGGTGTCCTCTCGCAAGCCGTGCCTGCCCAGCTGTCCTGCCTCGAGGCAAAACCTCCCCGTCCCGCTTTCCCTAGCCGGAGGCCTCCCGCGCGCGCAGCAAAGCAGCAGACGAGGAGTCAGAGCCATTTTCTCTCCCTCTCATTTTGCAAAGCTCCTTTAATTGCCAGGGTCGCGGCGTTTCCTTTTACAGAAACATTTCCATTCATCCTTTAGCTTCTCCATATATCTTTTTTTTTTTCCCTTTCACTGTGGTTTCACAGGGAGGTGTATGGGATTATGAATAAGGCATTGTGAGCCGAACTGAATGTGTTATTTAATGAACTGCATGAAATATTAAACCATGCCTGATATGAAGCATGGTGAATTCTGTAAGAAATAATATATTGCACTTGGGGAGGACTGAAGATAATCAAATGTAATGAATTAATTTAGAATCAGGACACACCGAGCTTAGAGAAGTTAAGTTTTTGTTTATCATGAGCCTGAGTTATATGTGACTGCCGTTTAAGTCAGGTTTTTCTACCACACGTTTTTTCCTGTTCTGAATGATATTATTGTATTTTTTTTCATTTAACATAAATCCATTTTTCGAAAGGCTGCTTCCACCCAAATAGGATTGGCAGATCYCATTAATCATGTTGTTCTCAATCATTCGGAATTATTTAGAGTCTCTTTTGTGTGTCTGGCTCTTTCTCCATTTCTGATTAATTTTAAACTAAACTATCTAAATAAATAAAACTGCAGGGATCCAGAAAGCATCCCCGTGAACATATTATTAAGTGAGACACATCTTGACAGTCTAGCAGATGATCCAGTGCAGATTGTGAAATTTCTGCTCCCAGGAAGAGGAAAGAGGCCTTTTGATCGAGGAGTTGAGGTCTCCATCTCAGTGGAGGTCACTGGTGGACCTGAGCCCTCTCCATCCTGGGCCATYCTGGGGTCCTTTCCCTCAGACCTGGCATGGCCTATTTGGTCCTGCACCCCTCTGTTACACCTGCAAGGCCTGGGTTGTCCTCTGCCCCGTGGCCCTCGGGAGCTGCCCGTGATCCCGTGCAGGGCCAGCGGTGCTGCCAGTCTGCCAGCAGGCAGCTCGTGCTGGCCATGCTCCCTGCAGCCTGCAACCATCATGTCYGGAGAGGGGTTGGCTGTTGGGCTTYGCCATGGATTTGTATGCCGTGGTTGGACACCAAACTGAATCAATCTGCTCTCTTCTGAAATGTGGCAGAATACCACTGCTCTGTCGTGCCAGGCCTCTCCGCTTCCCAGGTGATTATTGCTGCAGTGATGCCACCACTTTGCATCCACCAGACCCAGTCAAACCACCAGCAAATACAATCCRCCAGGTGTTTCTCTGGCAAAACCCCAGAGACAGCAGCTGGACACTTGCATGTACAAAGAYGCCACTGTTCCTAAAGCTGGGTAACGATAACAAGATGCTGAATTTTAAGGCCTGCATTTGCAGCACATCTGTGGRCCTGTGCAGCCAGGCCCTGTGTGCRTGCCCATGGCTGGAGAATGCRGGCAGGCAGATCCAGGCTGATGWGTGRTTACRGCCATCGCATCCCTGCTGTTTCTTTTTGTGTGCYAGTGAACTTTGCTGTGTTCTGCATTTGGAAGCAGAGCTAAACTGCTCACTGATACCGTCTAGCAGAAACCTACCTGGAGTCGAAGAGAATTGCAAATGTTTGGATCACGCAGGAGTTTGACTACCAGTGCATGACCAGGAGGTGCTRCAGTAAGCAAGATGAATATATCATTGACATATTAGAGAATGTCTTTCTTTGACAGAAATCCCAGGATGCTTGATGAAGTGTGCCAATGGTGCATATCCATATGCTAACCCAAGTCCTATATCTTCAGATTAGTTAGTGATATATTTTTATTGCTGACGTTCACATCCATATTAGGGACTTAGAAATAGCATATAKATGAGCTATAGACATCAAGGCCTCCCTTCTGAGTTAAATTGCACCCACAATATGCTTCCTTATGTGAGGTTAGGCTGGAGATTGCAATGTACCTTGGATTTCAGCATGATATGTCAGAGAAAGCTAAAACACCAGGTTASTTTCAAGAAATAGAGTAAGTGATATTATGGACTTGCTAAGTTTGGGATGTTCGCGCTAAAACAAAAAGTTTTTTTCAAAAATCTCAGCTCCACCCATGTAGGAAAGATATGGAAGTGTCTATTTGTCTGTTAAAAGGGGAGGGGGAGAGCACAAGGAGGCCTTGAAATGGGTCCTGGGGGCCAATCTCCCACAACAGGCAGCTGCTCTGCCACCTCCCTCAAGAAGCAACATACCCTCTTCGTTAAGCTGTCTTTGGCTCGTGCTAGTCAGCTAATTGATTCAGCTTGGCTATCCGGAGTTCTGAGTAATTTCAATATTGAACCTCGGCTGTAATTAATGCAGTCAATGCAGTCAGCACAAACTCCAGGCAAGCACGCAAAAGTCCCAGAGCAGGTTCAGGTAGCTCAACCCCACTCCGAGCAAATTCCCACCGTCCCTGGGGTGACTGCAGTAGCTGTTCAACACCACGGCCCACAACAGTCGGTGCACGTAGCGGGGGACGCAATAACCAAGTCCAATGCAATGCAAATGCCCAYGGTAAAATTTGCCCAGCACGCTAGATGACTCTGGAGTCACAGGACACCTTTTCTGCCCTTCTTCCCTGGAAAACCGGAGCCTTGGAAAGTCTAGGGTGATGGGGCTCTGGAACGACAAAGTCATGTCTTGTTCCTAAATGATCTGAGGAGGAAGGCAGGGAGGAGGAAGGGCTTTTTCTTGCTGGGAGACATAAAGGCTGCTAATAAATAATAGAGGGCAGTGTTATTACTTTTTTATCTTATGAAGTCAGACCAGCTTATGAAGCCGCGAGTGGAGCCGAATGCTAATAGTGAGACTTCAYGAAATGAAGCTGTCGTGCCTGACCCGCACCCGAGCCAATGCGAGCGGAAGGGAGACAGCCCTGCCTCCCTTAGCATTTGCCTTTCACCARCATAAAGCCCATGCCTTCACAAACTATCGCTGCTTCCACCCCGGGGAGTGCCTCACTCTCACGGCAGCAGGGAAGCACACCACTGGGCAGAGCAGCCTCCACGCTGCGTTCCCAATTATTGCTCCTYCAATAAATCTTGGGCTCAGGAGGAGCTGGCTGCTCTAGCGGGCTCAGCTCCAAGCTGAGCCCGTGGTGTGACCCTGGTACCGTCACACACAGTAAAATAAACACAAAATGCAGACATGGCCACGGTTCTGCTGAGCTTCTTAATCTCGTGCTATAACTCAGTGCTCTGCACTCCGCAAGGAATAATTTGCACCAGAGTCTAGTGGCTGTCTTGTTTCCTGCACCACCCCCTAACACTGTGTTGTCTGATTTTGGGCAGCTCCCCTTTGATGTACAAAGAGCTACACTTTCTGCATGTAGCAATGCTGGGTGCCAGCTCTGCTGAGGTTCCCAAAATCTCAGGCAAGTGCAATCCACACAAGCAGTTAATGCTTCTTTAGAGACTTTGAAAATGTTATTCCTCTTGGATATAGCCAAAGCGGAACATGCTAGGAGCCTACAGGAGTCAAAAACTATCTCCAGGCCTGCCCAAGCCAAAACCCAGCRTGCCAAGGTTGGCCTGGATCACAGGAGCAAGCAGYGCCAGCAAGGAACAAACAGATCGAYGGAGAGAAACCACAGCCAAGCAGCAGCAGGGAAAGGTAGTGACATTCAACAGGAAGGTGCACATAAATGTGGGAAGTGGAAAGAAGGCAAAAGTTCCAGCAGTTTAGGATGAGAAGGTTTCAAASTCTGATTTTCCAGAGGCTAAAAGCCTCCCAATTAATTTGTCATTCGAGTGTGAGTGCAGAGCTTTCACTCACAGCTGTGCRGTGCCTGGCTGGTAACGGCAGGGGTATGGGGGTATTTCACGAGAATCTGGAGAGCATAGCAGAGAGCCAAGTGCAGCAAACGTGCTTTGACTTCAATGCTGTTTTTATTTTTCTGGTGTCCTTAGAGCAGAAGYGAAGCTCTTAGGCTTTTTGCAAGGTGCAGTCCTCAGGCTCACATGCTTTTCATTGCAACGGCTGATTTCTGATAATTCCCGGAAATCTGTTTTTGATAAACTGCTCTTTAAATGTGCTATTTACWGATGGTAGAAGGTACTGTATCAGGAACTTGTGGAGAGCAAAGCACTCTGTTTATTCACATGAGGGATACACGGGATCACTAGTAGCGACCCTTTCCTGCTCTGCCTTGCCCCAGTGCTAGCTGAGGGACGGTCCTTCCACGGCACAGTCTTTGCCGTACAAGCTTGGAGGTGCTGCGGAGCTATCTGCGTTGTAGCAGCTCCCCCATCAACCCAAGCAGGAGCTGCTTTGGGCTGTGTAAGGTGAGGGAACCATTTGCTGCTCTTAGGAGAGTTTTCCCATGGTGCTGGGTGAGGCTTACGGGGTATGGCTGGTCTCCAGCAGGCTTGCTGAAAGGAGACCTAGGTTATAAAGTCACTACAAAGCCTATCGGAGGGCTGGTACCCTCGTCAGAGTGCTGACACTAGCCTGGCAGTACCACCTGAAGCATATTTGTCTTCACAAGACTCCTTTCCCACTCCTGCTCTTGCCTGAGTGTGCCTGGAGGACACTCCAGGGCTCGCGGCACTGAGATGCCCTAGAGCTCTTTCCCCAGAGACTTAGAATAACATCAGCTGCAGAAGGACTTGTCTGTCTTCCCAGAGAAATTACAGGGAGAGTATTGGAGCACTGTCACCCTCTAAAGGATTTTGCCTCCTTCCGTTTAAAAGCACAGTACAAACAATCTTTTTCTAATTATTAGTTTTTTTCTGGAGATCAATAAGCAAATAAGATGATTTATTTAATCCTAATGTCTCTATTGCTCTTCTTCCTTTTCTCTAGTACAGGCCCCAAGACTGTGCCAGATATTGCAAAACCCACTCTGAGACCTTTTTTTACAGCATCATCATGAATAGCCCATGTCCAGAGCTGGTCAGGACCTTTACTGGTATGTAGCTTTGGATAAAGTCCTGAGTAAGAGATGAGGTTAACCATGAGTTGAAGACAAAGCCCAAGGTGATGAAGCACTAACTTTGATGGAAACTTGAGATGTCGGCCTCCCTACAGACTCGCAGCCACGCTACCTCTTCACATGCATCTCTTGCTCTGAAGAGCTGCTTGAAATGCCTCTTAATTTGAGCCCTGCCAACACAAGAGCTAAGTGAAGAGCCCTTTTATATTTGAAGGAGTGCAGTCAGGAAGAGGTGTGCCCTTCTCCGCGTGCATATCTGGGTAACTAATTAATGCAGCCAGCACGCTCTGCTGCCGCAGAGGAAGGAAATACAGTGGTGTGGGAGAGCTGGTCGGCTCCAGAGTTCAGGCTCTGAACCTCCGAAGCATCCCGGACAGCTCTCAACACTTTATTGCACTCAGTCAGCGAGAGGTTATAAAGGGCAATTCCCACTCCTCCAGCAGGACTGTTTTTCTAATTATCAGACCTTATTGGACATCAATAAATGGATAAGATCATTCTTGATCTTAATAGAAAGAATAGCGGTCCTCCAGAAATTCATGATCTATAGACATGAGGGCTGGCAAGCAGGTTTGTTTTGTAAGTCTGAATTATCTCTTTGCTAAAGTAGTAGAAGAAAACAGTGAAATAAAAGTAATTAGGAGAAGAAAGAAGTCAGAAGAGCACATGCCCCTAGAGAGTGCTCAGCATTGCAAAACCCATGCTAAAGCACTAGCACAGCTATTACAGCCTCGTGGAGGGGTGCTCCTGTGCATCCTAAGCACCTGGGGAATGCCAGGTCCCTGGATTAGGAACGTGGCTCACAAAGAGCCCTTGCACAAAAGGCTTGACTGATTTAAACAAAACCAGAGCGAATAAATCCAAGAGGGGGAGCGAGGAGATGGAGTTACACACTGGCGTTACATAAAAGCAGCTGACATCTAACTTTTACAATTAATTTGGACTAGGCTGGTCCTGGGATTTTGGGAAGAATATCTGGTGGGCAGTAATGAAAGCAAAAAACAAGCAGTCACCTACCAATGGGTGGCATGTAGATGTGATCCATATTCCAGCTGGGCTTACAGAATAGTCTTATTCAGGACCTCCAAGCACATTGGGGTGAATCTCCCAGATTTGCTAGGTCGGAAGACTGGAGAAATAAAAGGAAGGGGCACAGGTGGAACAGAAACACCAGGGAAGCTGCTTGAACATCTCTCCTTGTCTTCTCCTGSGTTCACACTCAGCCTTTTCTCAGTTGAGCTTCCCATATGTGTGGAATGAGAACTGCCGGAGTGAGATGTCAGGATTTGGCAGGCAGCTACATAGGAACTCAAGGCTAGAAGGGACCTCCTGGTCACCAGGTCCAACTCCTCTTTTTGCAGATATCATCTGTTCTTGAGACACCACTCCTCCTGCTAGAAGGCAGTCCAGAAAGCAGTCGCTTTAGTGGCCAGGGACATGCTCCCGGCTTCTGGCACACTGTGAAACGCAGCCTGAACTCACCACGCACACATGAACAGGGTGGTGACCAGCAATTTCAGGTGCTATAATCTGGACAAGGCCGAAGGGTGCTGTGATCACCTCTGAGAGGCCAATTCACTTCACAACTTGGAGTTAAGTGCAGCGACAAAATCCACTTTGGGCAAATACCAGTGAGACCTCCTCAGTCTCCGTGCACTAACATTCATACTGACAGTGCCATTCATTACCTCCGGGGTCTAGGGAAGATGCACAAGGCAAGGCAGCATCCTTCAGCCAACGAAAGCCTCCACTTGGATCTCAGGCACAAAGGATCTTTTCTGTCTCTGATATCACTTCCCAAGGGAGTTGTGATGAGACTACTTGGGCTTTTCCCGCTGGCAATTGTCTGTTATTCTAAAGGCACTTGATCCCTGTGCACAAGACAGCTTCTACTGATGTCAAATCTAATGCAGCTAATTCCATTAGTTTCTGTTCAACCTGCCTTAAGTGTCCTGTTTAATCCYGATCTTCAATTCTTCAAGTGCTCTAACCTTTAGATGGCTTTTGCTTCACAYAACACACACATGAATAAAATCTGCCCATTTCTGTGAGCTTGAGATACAGACAGGCACAAGATAATTCTGATGACTGAGACAGCCAAGCTTTGTGCAGGGCCAGGCCTTTAGTTAAATTTGGGGCAAATCCAAAGCTTATAAGACAGACTCCCACAGACTCAGACAGCCTTAGGACAAGACCTTTATGCTTCAGCCCAGTTCTAAATAAAGGACAGTGCTACGGTGGTCTAACAAGTTCCCCTGGCAGCAATCTTCTCCTGCAGTCTTTATRTTTGATAATCCGAGATCTGTGGAAGTCCTTACTTCATAATCCATATATCTTGTGACCCTCTGGAAGCCTGACAACTATTTCATGCTCTGATGGCTCCTTGCTAATCTTYGCCCGTGCAAGAAGAGCGTGTCCTGACTGGCTCAGGAGTAGCTCATATTTCCATCACACTGAGACAGTGATTAAATATCTTGAGCCAAGTACAATGCAACTTCAGCTGGGTTTGTTCTTCGGGGACTGGCAGTGGAAGGAAAAAGGGCAGAGAAAGCCAAGCAGCTGGGGCTGGAAGGCTCTTGACACTCAGAGACTACAAGGAGATGGTTTTCAGTGGGGGGTTCAGCCTCTCTGGCAAATCTTCCCAGTGTGAGCTTGTTTAAAGACTGAGGCTCTCTCTCCTCTGGTGGGGGACCATGTGGGTTCCCCATCCTCCTGTAGGTGAATGGCACCCCACAACTGCTCTTGGACACAAAGTCACCGTAATGCGGCTTCCCCTTGGAAACAAGGAAATGAGTGTGTGCCCATCAGCAGCAAYGTGGGAGCCTCTGGCCTACCCCTTCCTTGGCTGGTGGCCCAATTGTAGCCAAGGCCTGGCTGAACCTTCTCCAGCAGCTCCAGCTATGCCACCGAGAACAGAGACCGGTCCCAGCTATGGCAAATGTGGCAGCGCCCATAGCCTTGGGGTCCTGGGGCCAGGAGCCAGCGCTCCTTGTGCTGTGCCCTTACACACTGGTGTCTCATGGCAYGAACCCCCGAGCTTTAAAAGCCAGATGGGCTTGAGACTCCGCCGGAGCCACGCAGCAGCCTGAGCCCACAAGCGCTGACACGTGCCAGAGGCTCCTTGGCTGCCCGCTGCCTCCTCCGCTCTGCCCTCCCTGCACGTCCCATCCCCTTCGGGCGCCGCACACCGAGGCTGCCAAGGCGCCCGCGCAGCGTAATTTAGGAGCAAGGACCTGGGTTTTTGTTCCGTAACTATAAAGCGTCGGGGACAGGGCTTCTGGCCACAAATAAAAGCACTAATAGAAAAATGGCCCAAAGGGACGCCGGCTCGCGGGGCCAGGCTGGAAGTGAGCGCAGTAAATTGGAGGATAAAATGGCTGCAGTGTCTGCCAGTTGGCAAATATTTCAACATTTAAAGTTGCAGAAAAGGGGAAACATTTCTTTTCACAGTTTCAAGCCAGCGTTGCTCAACCTTGCATATATAAAGAGACAGCGTGTTTTAAATCCTCATGGGCTTTTCAGTCATTCAGTGGAATGTTTTTAATGTGCTCCCTTCCCTCTCTCCTTGCTCCCGATGCTAATGCGCACGCTTCCCCGCGCTCAGGAGTCCGTCATGCTGCCACAGAGATGTCTGCCCGCGCCTCCGGCTGCCATCCAGTGCAATGGAAATCATGTATTTAAAGCAAAATTATGGATCTGGGTCCTCTTTTTTTTCTGACATCCTAGTGTTAACCTGGATATTTCTCTTCTTGTGACAGTTATCATCCCAGAGTGTCCGTATCGGATGCCTGGTAGGATAGGAGAGACGGCTTTTCACGAAGTGAGGAACGTCGCAGCCTGGAAGGTCAGGCCCATCAGCACCGCTCGCCGCAGGTGGTGGGACCTCAAGGTGCAGGGCATTGCTGAAGCGTTCTGAACGAGCCGATGGCTGATGTCTTACTCCGCGATGGCTGGCTCTTGCTGTTTCTGCTCTGGGCCTCGCAGGCCCGAGCAGCTCCTCAGTGCTGCAGGCAGCGGGTGAGCACAGAAATCCCAGCGCTTACGTGGAAACAACCTGCCATTCGTTGCCTAGGCAGAGCAATGCAACAGCACGGGGCCAGAAGATAAATAAACCCCTTAAACATAAGTTCTATTTGAATATTTTGGCAATTTTGAAGCCAGTCTCTTGAATGCCAGGGACTGACTCTCAATTTCTGAACCCAGGACCTCTCAGCACTGCTCTATATAAACATTAATAACCCTCTCAACTCTTCCAGACAGACATATTATCCTTTTTGTAGCTATTGCAGATTAAGGAGCAGCGAGGGTAAGTGATTTTCCCAGGGTTGTAGCAAGCATTGCTGGCTGGCTGCCGTGAAAGGTCGGGCTTCGCTGCGGGCCTCCGAACTCCACCTTTCTGCAGCACGGCACCACTTTATCCACATATTCGTCTTTCTGCAAGACGTACCTTGGCTCAGGCGCCAGGCGGTGTAAGTGGAGGAGGCGAACAAATGGTACTTGCTGGAAGAAGACAGTAGGAAAAATGTCTATACCCAGCAGTGGTGTATGGTGGCTATAGCCCAAACTTGGACTCTCCAGCCCTGGAAGTGAAATAACCCAAGGACCAGAGGTCGCGTTACTCGTCAAGGCCAGAAGCCAGAGAAATAAAAGGAGGCGAATGCGAGTGGTGTTCCCATCCAAGAATAAAAGGAGACAACTGGCCAGCAGCCACGCCGTAATACAGCGTAATACGCTCTTGTTGTTACCTGKTTTTTTTTTATTTTCCATGTCAAATACTTGGCCAGCTATGGCAGGCCTGATTAGCTCAGAAACGCCAGCAGTAAGTGCCTGTGAATACGCAACCACTTGCTGGCCTCGAGCCCTCACTTCTGGGCCGCGAGACTCTAATGAGGACGTTGAAGCTTTTAGGCAGACGTTTGTTATTAAAGCTAATCAGTCAATGAAGCACACTCTTGCCTAGCTCACGCCCTCCTTACTGGTGAGCAATGAGTTATCCCAACTCACTGCAAAGAGTGAAGCCAGGCCAGTGAGTGCACRAACGAGGCCTCGGAGCTTGGTGGAGCCCATCGTGGCCAAGCCCTGGCCCTGGCCGTGCCTCTGGAGCCCCGTCTGCAGACTGTGCTCTGCTGCTCACCTAAAGGAGGCTGGAAGGAGTGAATCCACCAGGGAAATGGTCACAGACCAAATCAATCTTTGGTGCAGCTCTGGTGGCACAGAGGCTAGATGTGACACTAGTGCTGCTCCTCCTGCCCTTGCTTATCCAGCGCGTGTCAGGGACTGCGGAGCRGGTAACTGCAGGACCTGCGCCGGTGGGCAGAGTGCCCTCAGCTSCTCTTTGAGACTTGGTTTCCATCTGGCTGGGGAGTGATTTGAGTTAGTACAGCCTGTGGCTGGGCAGCTGTTCAGACCCAGGTCCTGACGGCACACTCAAGAGCAGCATTTCCAGCCATTTCGCAAGTAATCTCAAATTGCCAAATGACAAAGTGGACTATAGATCTCTGGACAGTTGTCAGAGGGCGGGAAGTGCTCCACTGCCTCATTTCAGCTCCGGCATGACATTGCCTATCCTTGACATRTCCTACCCTTCCAATCAATCACAAGCGGCGACAGGACTCTCCAGTTCCCCTCAAATGTCCTCAGGAAGACTCAGAATTGCTTTGCAGATTAATCCCTGCCTCCCTCCCCTTTTGTCCAGCCTGTCAACCCTGCTCTTAAATTATGTTGGCTTTGATATTTCAGTTAATTTCTTAACTCTTCCAACAGAAATATGGCTAAGTTTAGTCTTAGGCACCCCCTTAGGGCTACCATGCTCTTTGGTGTCTAAGGACAGCTGGAAGGTCTTCTCACAGAGATCTTGGATGTTATTCTGGTGCTGGAGACAGATGAGACCCTCTGTAGCACTTATTGTCCTTTCTTGTCCTCTCCATCTCCTTCATTCAGACCTTCTCCAGCTTCCTTCCCCAGAGGCCAAAGWTTGTCCAAGGACTTTGGTATTGACCATTGGCCTTGGAGGAGCCATTTCCCCAAGAAGCTGAAGTATCACATTGGCTTCATGCATATGTCTAGTAGAACTATGAAATATTGTAAGAGATTAAGATTTATCAGTCYGGACAGATTGGCCTCTTTCACTATGACTATAAAAGCTATGAATGATGCAATCCATCAATGGGCAGACAGAATCTGCTTTGACTGAGGACCAGGCAATTTTGCATCACTGAGGCCAAGTGCCAGTTCCTTAAGTAATCCCAGGTTTCATTAAGGAGGCAGCCAGAGGAGGGCATTGCTTTGGATTTTTTTTTTTTTAAGTGAGCTGCAGGACGTACAAATTAATGTGGAATTGATGGTGGGTGACTCATTAAAATTAATTATGACTGTAATTAGGAATATTCAGGAAGAAAACCTCAGGAAAAATGGTCCATGGAAGGATATTTTCTATAGTAATATTTTAAAGAGAAGCAAAAATTTGCAGCAATTTTATTAATTTAAATAATAAGGTACAGCTTTCTATTCCATAGCTTTGGAGGGTTCATCTTGGAGGGGGGCTGGCAGATGAGACATTGTGGAGGAAATCGAATAGCCTCATAAATAAATGAGTTTTTTTCAGGGCATAACTGTATTCATTCTTACACTGTTAATACAGCATAGTTTTACAGGAGAAAGACCTCAAGATAAGCCTCCAGGCCACTACTGCATCCTAAAGGAAAACTTTTTCTCCAGGGTTATGGCTCCTCGACACGAAACAACCCTGCTTGTGCTTGCAGTAGATCTTTGAGAAACAACCTCATTTTATCCCTTTGGTCTCAGTGTCTTCAAAGCCTCCCTGGGGCAAGTGCATACGATAGGATTGTGGCAATACTGGCAAACTGGCTAAAGCGCTGGGCACGCGCCAAGATATTCTGGCAGCAGGAATTTCTGCMGAGATGCAAAGCGCTGAGCTGAAGCCTCCTTCGCAGGGGGATGGCCGAGCTGCCCGCATGATGGCACGGGCGCCACTCAGCCAGGCCACGCTGCGCCTGGGCCGCGCGCTTGGCACGCGATGTCTGCACTGAGCAATGAGGCCAGCGTCTCTCAGACRCATGACAAGAGCCAAGGACAGGGCTAAGCTGTCCTCACCTTGCTTAGTTTTCGCTAGCTTTATGGCTTGTGTTTTTCTTGCAGCTCCTGCTGGATGTTGCGGCATGACTCGCCGGCTTCTTGTGCAGCAATCACCTCCCGGCSGTCCTGGCATCCCGTGTCCCTCTGGTGACAGAGTGGCCACCACGTGCAGCAAGCCTTGCAGTTGTTTTGGGAGGAGTAGCACAACACATCAGCTAAGCTTGGGGATAAAACCTGGGCCTGGCAGCAGGCTTGGGGAGTCTTTGAGGATTCACCTTGCTGGCCATGGCTCCGACCAGACAAACCTTTCCCCGTTCTCCTCCCAGCCTCATGCCATCTTGCCTCTTCCTGGCTCCTCTTCCCACTGCGGCTCCCTCCAGCGTTCCTCCCAGGGCCTGCGCTGGCCTGCCCGGATTGCTTTCCTCTGCCTCTCCGAGCTGCTCTTCCAGCCCCTCCAGCCACCTCCTAAGACCTGGTCCTGCTCAGCAAGGCAGTGGTTTCCAAGGGATTTGCACCTAAYGCAGCTCACAGCCCGCACTTCTCACCCCGGGAGTGAATCCGGCCCATTTACTCTATTTTAACTTTGACACGATGCACTAACACCCGACCTCCCTACACACGCACAGGCCCAGGCCAGCCGCAACGGTGTCTCTCRGCGTTCACACCCGCGCACAGGAGGGCAGAAGCTGGGGCAACGCTGCCAGTATGGAYGGGGTAAAGTCGGCACAAGCAGAGTCAGACACAAGACCACTGGGTCAAACTCAGCCTTTGGGCAAACCTACCACACATTAGTGGCATCTCTGGGTAGCTGCTGATCAACAGGCCAGCTACTAGGCAGAGGTCTGGATTTGCCACTTTCCTTGGTTATGTTGTGCTACACTGAAACACAAAGACTAACTCATTGGTTAGTCTTGGAAAAGATGTGAAAGCACTAGTGCTGAAATGAATCTGAGACGTGGCTCAGACTCCAAAGCAATCTTCTTTTAATCAGCTAGTGTCTAGGGCCAAATCACACAAAGCCAGTCGGGCTCCTTCCAAAAACTCACCTTGACTTTTTATGGCATCAAGAAGCCATGTAATGGCTGAGGACATTTTCTTCATGCGAGACTGGGAGGTTTACGTACATAACAGGGAAAAATGCTGTAATGGTAAAATTCAGTTCTGTGAGCTGTACCTCATTGATGAGCTGGAAGATCTGCTTCTGAGCATGGTGTGAATCACTGTAAAACTTCTCTGAATTTCCTCTCAGGGTACGGAGTTCTCTAGGGAAAAACAAACAAAGCAGAAGCATAAAAATGAAATAAACTTAGAAAACTAGGATGGATGGAAGAAGAGCTGTGCAAAGCCTTGTGTCCCAGTAGTCATACCCTTCCGTAACACCAGCTCCCGCGTTTGAGAGTGCACGTCTCCGCCTGCCCCATGGGAGCAGCGCTCTGCCGGAAAGGAGATCCCAGCAGGAAAGGCCACATGGGAAAGGCATGGCTTCTAGCTACAGCCGATTGCAAAATGCTTTAAAATTTATACCAAGAAATTGTTCTCAAAAGTTTCCTTGGGGACACCGAGCTTTTCAGCAGTAGGCTGAACACGGTAGCATTGCGGCTGCGAACTGAGAGCCTTTGACCCAGTGATGCTGCGAGGGCGCCTCGTGGGAGTTTGCTAGGGTGCACCACGCTTCAGATTTCAAACCGCATCGCCCACGAAGGGCTGAGGGCTCCGGGGTGCCGCGTGCAAGATGCGGGGCACACGAAGGAAACCCCTGGCTGCTGTCTCGACAGCTCACCTGGGAAGCCAAGACATCCCGTCGAGCTTTCTGACGAGTGCCGAGCCGTGCAAATGTGCCTGGTGGGTTTCTAGACCTGATGTCCTGCACACTGCTGCACTGAGCTAGGGCAGGTCTCTGCTCCATCATCCTCTTGCTTCCCCTGCAGAGCCGGGGCATCCCCATGCCCCGCTGCCAGCTCCAGCTCCCAGGGGAGAATAGAGACGCCAGGCCAGCAAAGCGCAGCCTCTGGGAAGCACTGCACAGGGGATCTACGCTGCAAGATTAAGGACTGTTAGATTTATTTTGACTTTTACTGGTGGATTTTCAGCTGAAAGAGCCTATTTTTCTACTCTGCACAAAGCAGGTGTGCTTCAGCGCTCAACAGCCCAATTTTCACCTGACAAAGGAATTCATTAGAAAACTTTCAACCCATCTCAACCATGGCAGCTGGTTTAAATTGTTCAGAGCCTGTCCAGAAAATGTTCCTACAAAACATCCATCTCGCAGCTCCCTTTACATTCCCTTGGTAACTGATTCAAACTAGTAATGACCTATGAGCTGCCTGCCTGCTTAGTACAGCTCAGGCAGTCCCTGTACTTGTCACAGCGGAAATATGTTCTCATAAATGGATTCGAAACACTTAGAGGCCCGATGATAAATTTATTTCCAAGCAATATTTCTGCAGCTAGGTTGTTTCTCTCAGCCATATTCTTGCTTGTTATAATTGTAAGAAAATCTGCAAATCTGCAAAAAATCGCTCACCGGTTATTGTTTGCCGCGTGCAAAGCAGGTGGGGGTGGAAAACGGCAACTTTGCGGGTTCCTTGCCACGCGGCCGTGCCTGCACCTGCAGCACTGCTGTGCCCGGGGCTGCCGGCGACCTTGTGCGGCACAGGAGGCGGCACCCGCGCGCGGCGCGGTGCGCTGCCCGGTGCGGTCAAAGAGCGGCGAGCGCGGCTCCGGGGGCTCCCAGCACGCAGCATCGGCTACGACGCTTGGGAAATAGCAGCGGGAACACCAAAGCCAGGCCCAAGGCATGGGATGCTGCTTCCCTCCTCCTTCCCACGCCGAGTGACCCAACACAAACAGTTGTCCCCAAAGGATTGTGCATTAGCTCATTAGACAGAAAAAGGGCTAATTTTGGATTTGGTGGCAATTAAAAAGCATTGTATTATCCTGCCTATGCTAAAACACGCTGTCAAAATCTTTGGGTAAAACAGCAGTTAAATGAGGTGCTGACAGAGTGTTACAATACGGAAAGACAATGGCATCATTATATTGGAATTTATCTTCCTGAGACAGGATTGTCCTCATTATTCAGGAGTGGTGTACCCAAAAGCCACTAACAAGGCTCCCTCCCAGGACAGAAATAAATCCCGAACCTTTAGAAGAGCTTTGAATGTAAATACGGCTCTGCAGCATTCAAAGCACCCTTTGATTTTCAGCTCCTCTCTACCACCCACGTTGCTAGTACTAGTGGGGGCCTCACCCGTGCAAGGGCTCGGCACCTCCAGCCCTCAGGACCTCTGCAGGAGGTCTGGAAGCACTTAGAGATTCAGAGACCTCAGAATTGCCGCCAGGGCCCTTGCTGTGTTTTAAAGAAGCCCAGAGCTAGGGGATGTGTGAACTCCCAGCAGCAGCATCTCGCTCCTCTCCCAGCTGTGCATCTCCCTCCCAGCGACTGCCCTTCAYGCACCAGCTCGAGGTTCCTCCAGGGAGGGCTGCCAAACCTAGCAGCTGCTTTCGGTGAACACACCAGCTGCCTGAACRGGGATTTACTACCTGGCTTGCCTGGTCCCTGCAGGATCCAGCCATGCCGTCACAGAAATGCCCTGGTACTGCCTCTTCTCCCTAAGCACTCTCACCCATGCCTCTTCCTGAAGGTGCCTGCTCTGCTCTCCCTCACCCTCAAGGACAGGGCCTGCTCCAGGGCAGCAACAGGAGCTGTGGGGGACACTAACGGTGGGCAGAGGCTGGAGGCCTTGAGCCTGGTTTTCCAGTCCTTGGTCCCTCAGTCATTCAGTAATCAGCACGGGCAGAGATGCAACACCAGGGACATTCCCCCCGACAGCTTATGTATTTGCTTTATTTTACAGGAACAGACACAGAAGAAGCCTTGCCACATGCAAACTGGATGTGGGATCCCATCCTATATGAATGGGAACTGGCCCTCCAGATTGCTGGGGCAGCTATGAGACCCTCAGCTACTTGCAGTGAGGAGGGACCAGCCTCTGCTCAGACGCAGTGGCAGCAACGGGGATTGATGGCCCATATCGAGCAGGACTGGCTCCGTAAAGTGACACAGATGCTCTCAATTTGGGGAAGCAAGATCTCAAAGGCTACTTGCAGACTGCTTTCTAAAAGGCAGCAAAGATGAAACTTGGAAGAATCAGATTTTCCYGTGCTGGTATTGCTTCATGGCTAAAAAGTGCTGGTGCACCACTAACTATGGTTAAGGAGAGGAGTCACGCAAGCCCTGTTCTCTGACAACCAAAGCCTCCRTTAGCCATGCATAGGTGGACAGCGGGAGAGAAGTTTGAAGCAGCACAGCAGGCCTGGCCGTTTCTGTGAGCGGGCAGSTGAAAGGTGCTTAACTAGGATGGTTAATGAGCTCAGGAAAATGCTGATGCCGAAAGCTATGCTGAGAGCTTTCCCCCGCATTGAACTCTCCTGGCTCCTAAGAACACCGGCCAAAGCCAGGGTGTGCTCAGCAGCACACAGCCCTTCCGCCAAAAGCAACCTCCTCCTAGACTGAGCTGTCCCCAGCTCTCTAGGCAATGRCACACTGGGCAGGCAGGCTAAAACCTGTGCCCAGATCTGGTTTTGAAAAGAAGAAAATTTTCCCATCYCAACTCTCCAAACGCAAATCCCCTCCCTTTCCCCAGGCAGAGAAAAGGGGTTTTAGTCCACCAAAATCTCACTGAAGTGCCCCTGAAGAACATGGACTTTGCCCAGCTGTCTCATAACTAAATCTAAGCGTGATCTAATGACTTTTGAGTGAATTATTCATGAAATTTATCACCAAAAACATTTCTCTTTCCTAACTTGAGTTACACCAGCAATTTTTCTCCATCATGATGGAGAACAGCTGTTTTCCACATCAGAAGGGAGTACTTTCCTCTGCCAAAATTTGCCACCACTGCCAGCACCCAGGCACATGGGAACATCCATGACATGTGGTGCCTGGGATATTACTCACCTAGCAAATGAACCCAGCTTAGATCAGACCTATGTGATACGGCGATTAAAACAACAGTGCTGATAAGCCTTGCCACCAGTAAATGGAGTTGATAGTACCAATAAAGCTACATGTCTAAAGTCAGAGGCTCCTAATTTACTTGGGGAAGAGGTCTTGAGCCAAGGGCAAGCATCCCCCACAGCCTCACTCTTCTCCAGCACCTTCCAGGCCAGTGACAGCTCTGGTCATCTGTAGACACCCCAGAGTCCAGCTCTGAGCTTTCCTTGCATTTGCCTGGATAACTGATACCTGCCAAAAGCCAAAATCAGTTCCACCTGCTCCCGCAGTAAAGGCAGGGAGCAGAGGAGTGACATCCAGCCCCAAGCCCAGCTGCGTGCACCCGAAAGGAGCAGCAAATAAAAGAGCGAGCTGAGGGCTGGGGCGAGCGGGGAACAGCGGCTCCGATCTTTAATACTTTGTAGCATAATTAAATCACATCGACTAGAGAAACTCTTTCTCATTCATCATGTGTAAAAATCTATGTTTCCAAAATTAGCAGGGCACTTTATTTTTTAATATTATAAAATAATACGGTAAGTATAATAGTCAATCCATATTTGGGAGGTGCTGTGTTGTTTTAACTGCTATACTTTCTCCCTTAGCCTGCWCCAAAAAAGAAAAGGTCCAAATAAAAGCCTTAGATGTTGATATAGATTCAGAAAGGCAAATCAGTTCTGGTCTCAGCAGCAAGGTAGGAAAGGAATGCTAAATGAAAATTCTAGCAGCAGTGCCTGTGGCTAGCTCCAGAATTAAGGTTGCAAAACACTGTCCATTATAATCTTCCATTTTCCTAAGATCTTATCCATCCTAAGCAGTCATCAGAAAGGCTGAAATTCTCCTGCTGGAATAATTCATTACTAATTTCTGATTGTACGGCACTGGCTAACATCAGAGCAACGTGGCGCTGGTCTGATCCATGACAGCAGCTCCTGGGTTCCTTTTGTGATGGGAAAATAAAACGTTGATTTTCTAAAACGCATCACACTTCTCTTTGTGGTTAAAATCTCAAAGTTCAGACATTAAATTCTTCAGTGAGGATTAATGAATTGAATTAGAGGGACAAGTGGCAGCAATAACAGACAAAGTGTAGGCATATTTCTGCTACTCACAAATGCTCACTTTGCACTTTTGCCACCAGTAAACCACCACATTGCAGCCCTTGGTCCCAAGGTTTCAACCAGATCCCTGACGACAGYACCCTGCGTTCCTGTCGTAACCCACTTGGACCACCTGTGGGCCCATAAAATGGCCATGAAGGTAGATCCAGCTGCAGGACGGGGCACCTGGAGGAGGGTGGGCCCCGCTGGCAGCTCCCGATGATGCCCAGCTTTCCATACTGCATGCTGACACTCCACTGCCAGTAGGTCTTGTTGGACTGTTTGTGTCGGTATGACTTTGCTGCATCCTCTTTGGGTGGAAATGCCCAGTGATAGGTTTCCCCACCAGACTGACCTAAGTTTCAGCAAAAGCTTAAGTAGGAGGTCAAGAAGAAACTAGGCTGCTTTTCTAAATGTTAAAAAGGCCTATGATATAAATCAGAAATTCATCTAGGTGCAAAGGATGTGGTGTCTTCTTTTCAACCTGATGGTGGAGAAGTAACTTCCTCAATGGCACCAAAGGTATAAAATCCTAACGCCGAGGCATCGACAGGGAGTGGAAATGCTGTGGGAAGATGTGCTGGTGKCAAGGGCAATGTCTTTTTGCCAGTCCTGGAGAAAGTCCACTGGCTTTTGGTCTGCCCAAAGGCTGCATGCAGTGACAGCTACGACTGCAGGAGGGCTGGCAAGAGGCTTGGGCAGTGGGAGCTGAGTACTGGGTACCAGCCAGAGCTCCAGCAGGTCAGAGGGTCCAGCTGGTGCTAGGGCTTCAGCAGGTTGGGATGAGCCCTGGCTCCAGAGCCCGCTGATATGCTGCTTCTCCTGCTGACAGACACTAACTGTCCTGAGCATTTCTGAGCAGTTATTGCTGAACAAAGTAACAAACTCCTGTTCAGAGAAGAAGGTAATAGAATTTCTCCCAGTTTTATCACTGCGGTAACGAAAGGGTCACACAAGGCCATACCAGGAAGAGCTGCGAATAGCATTTATAAATATAGCACTTCTCATCCACWGAGATGAGCTGCCCTACAGAGTTGCTGTTATAGATGAGCTGGAGGAGGAGGGGGCCTATAAGTGTCTCTTTTTAAGAGTTAGAGAAATCATGAAATATTTTTTAATGCAAGTAGAAGAGAACCTGTAAGACTGGAACCTCCAGACATTCACCCTGCCCTGCTATTAGGAAGACAAAATCAGAGCGAATGCAGACACCATTTCCCTGCACAAGAAAAGTCAGCAAATCTATTTCATCTAGCCAAGGTCTGGATAATTTTTAATAAGAAAAGGTACATTTACTGAGGGCTTCAAAATGACTGCTGTGAAGGATCCACAGAAGACGTGCAGGGCAAGATGAAGGAGATGAATTAGAGGCTGATATTTATGAGATTGTTTTCATTGATTGAGACTTCACTCAGAGCACTGCTGCCCATAAAATCCAAGGCTGATGAAGGAGTTTCTTTTGTGATATCTGAACTGGAGCATTTTTCTGAGGTTTGTGAGTCCAGAATACAGCACACTGGATGATAAAATCTCCTGAACAGTTTCATAGGTTCTTTTTTCTGTGGCAAATAACCACCATGGGTCTCCTAACGATGCTAACACCCAGGTTTTAGAGGGAGGAGGGGCAGCATGCATCTCTTCCCCACTTAAAGACCTGGGAGGAAACACTCTTCTGGCAACCCACAGTGACTGTACACATCATGTCTCCATCCCATTCCCAGGGCATGGCCCAAAGGTGAGCACCTGCTCTCACAGCAACTCTGCGTCCAGCCATGCGATGGAGGATGTGCGTGTGCCAAGGCCGAGCTCCAGAGCGCACTTCAGCCAGCGCTGGGGACTTGTTCTAGCACTGCCGTTAACTTCAGAGATCTCAGTGCTCCCCTGGATTTACCACAGGGGAGAAGACCAAACCAAACCCTTGTCTCTTTTGCCCTCATGAGATTTTAGCTCTGAAACTTGCATGCGACAAGCTGCAGGTAGCAACGGTTGGCTGCTTCCGTTGCTGAAAATTTTAGGAATACACCTGCAGTTCCTAGAACAGGCCAAAATATGCAGGTCCCCGACAGCTCCTGTGATGTGTGCTGCTTCTGTCCTTTGAGAACTGCAGCCATGGAGACAGAATACAATAGTTGTAATCTCCAATGGGAAGTAAAGCAGAGGCTGCCATACTGAGCATGTTAGTCAATGCCATATTCATCTAGTAACAAAATCCCACAGTGAATTTTCTGAATCTACCTCAGAATACTTCCTAAAGCAATGCAGGAGCCAAGAACCTGGCACCAGATTTCAAGCCCAACATACTGCCAGACACTCTTGAGGCCCTGAGCTTGTTGAAAGAGAACATGCCCTGTGCAAAAATTGCCCTAAGTCACCAATATTGCTCTTGGCTCATATGTGCTAGGAACACAGGCACTTAGGACAAATGGCATTTGTAAGGAATGCCCTTAGCAGGTGCTAGACCTAACCTAGCTTTTTGGGTGGGACAGGACAAGCCAGCTCCTACATCTTCTGGAAAACCTCCTAGATTCCATGTTCTCCACTGCTKGCTGAGCTCAGCCAGATCAGGATGCTGAATAGGGAGCATGGAGGCAACCACATCTCAGCAGTGAATGGGCTCCCTTGAGTCCTCTCTCCATACCACTCTGCCAAAACCAGCTTCCTGTACCTAAGGAGGTCCTGCYATGTCCCTGGTGTAGCCCCTTTCCTTGAGATAAGTGAGGCACCACTGGCTTTGCAGGATCTTTATACTGAGAAGATCTCCATGTAGGCTGTAGAACTGGCCAGGGGGTAGTTCTCATGCTACACAGTGCAAGCTTCCTTGAGCCTTTGTACATGAGGCTACAGCACTGCAGCACCAAGGGATGAGTGAGWGGATCAACAGAGCATCCATCAGGACTCAGCACCATGTGATGGCTTCTGGCTGTGATAAATGAGCCTTTAAAATGCTAAGTGTGACCTCTCTGAATTTAGCAGTGGTGCTGGAGCACAGTTCTGGGGGTCTGTCATTATGCTGGGCCCCTTAGCTCTTCTTCTAGCCTCACAACCAACGYTGAGCAAGTCCCTGCTCTCTGCACCTCCACACTTCCATCTGCAAGGTGAGGCCAGTAGCCCTCAGTGCAGGGACTTCCCCACTGCTGGGCAAGACGTCCATGGAAGGAGGGTTGCTGTTACCAAGAGGAGAGGAGAAGACTCTCTCCAGTGTTGTAGCAACAACTGATGCCCTCCAGTTCCTGGGCTATCACAGCCCAAACCAGGAGAAACAGGTGTATGAGTGCGTATACCCTGTTCCTTGGTCCCCTGAGGTATGCAACACAACTCTCTCTCTTTCAAACTGTTTATATTAACAAAACTATTTAATCTTTTCCAGTTTCCATTTCGCTGTTCAGGAATTAAAACATTTTAAATAAATATTTCATAATTCCTGTTGGGTGTTGAGAGATAAGGGGGCTGGCAGACACTCTGAGCCACGTACTCAAAGATAAAACCTGAAGCAAAATGAGGTCTCTTGTTTTATTGTTCCAGATTTTATAAAGATTGACTCTGCTATTAGAGGTTCCTGGAGGATTTCTCTGGGATAAGAATCTCTGACTAGCAGAATTTAATCAGTTAGTGATGAAAAATAAATTTCAAGCAGCAGCAGCTTTTAAACAGGTGTAACTTTCTTTCTGAAAATACAGTATCCACACTTCCAATATAATATCCTGCAGACACTACCTGTCTCAAATGTGTACCATGCCCAGCAGTCACTGCTTCCCCAGTTACAAACCTGAAGGAGTTAGGAGGAATTCCAGACCCCTGGAGCACTGTATCCAGTCCCACCCACCATGAGACCTCTGCTTTGAGCCAATGAAGGGGTCCTGCCCAGGGATGGAGGAGCAAATTTACAACAAAATAATTAACTGTTTGGTTTGTCTCCATGGGAGGTTTAGGCACTGGGCACTTTTACAGGGCAAAAGCCTTGCTTATAGGGCAAATCCAGTGTAGGTGCTTTGTAGAGACCATGACGCAGCTCGATCCCCACATCTGAGGTTTGGAATGAGGACACCCCTTGCTTTCCATTCCCCTGCCAGAGAGAGGTTTCATATTTTATACAGTTAAAAAAGCATAGCCCAGACAACAATATTGCAAAGGGAAGGAGGAGAGCTTAAACCAATTAGAGCAGCAGATTGACACTCTCGTGAGCAAGCTGCCTGGCTGCTCTCATGCGTCGCTTGCCACGCCAGATGCTCCTGCATCCTGGGAAGCRTTCTAGCTGCTGGCCTCTAAACACRGCAGCTTTGAGCTAATGGCTCTGGCAACCTCCTGTGAGGAGGAAAGGATCCATCTGCACCCCCGGCCAGACCAGAGGTTATTTTGGTGGCAGATGAGCCATGCAAGGGTGGGAGGGGGCTCTGACCGCGGGGCTCAGGACTTGGGGCCGCTCTCCGAGCTGGGTGCCAGATACTCAGAGCAGCGCTCGTGACCACAGGGCTGTTGCCCTGCTGTCTTCCTCTACTCCATCCTTGGCCTGGCAGAATTGAGTTCAGCTATTACACAGCATCAAGAGATAAATTACATGAAATTATAATTACATTACCCTTGCCTGCTCTGGGCAAAATGCAAAAGGTCATCTTCCCTCCTCGTGCTGCCTGATCTTTAATATGTTAGGCCACTTATAGACACTGGCATGACATTTACAGTAGTTCCAGAGCAACATGCTGCACAGACACTCGCACATTTTTGCTCTTTGGAGGACCTCGATTTGGCTGGGGGAAGCCAGAGCCATACTGAGCCCCTGCGCTTGTGGGAACTGGGGGACAGGAATTCACAGGTGGTCTGCGTGCTCRGCATCCTGTGGGCAAGGCAAAGCTRGACAGGTAAGTGATTTACAAAACCAGTTGGACTGCAGGGTTTTCTGGGCATAATCACCCTGGAACAAGGCAGCTTTCCCATCTCTAGGCTTGGAAAGCTGGAACTGCGTTTTGAGCTGCAATGCCTGGGGCAAATGTAAAACTGTGAGCTATCAGGTTGCTGGCACATGGCTACCCAGAGCTGTGCAGGTCTGGGGCTACATGCGGCTCTGCACCCTAGACATCTCAGTCTCAGTGGGTCAGCTCAGCTTCTTAGGCAGGTTTTGCAGCAAGCGCTGAGCATGTGCTGCTGTGCAGCCTCGAACGAGTGTTTGAGGTTACCTTGGACAGACCTGCAAGAGCTGCTGTCGCAGCAGTGGGGACTGAGAGAAGAYGCAGATGCCACAGGCTTGGGACACAGGACGTCACATAACCCAGCTGCGCGGGGCCTCTCCAATGGAGATGCGGCTCGGGGGAACACAGCTTGCTCAGCCCTCTCGTAAGGTGAGAAGCCCATTTCCTTCCTTTCACAGCAATTTTCTTCAGCTCCGCCAGCTACATGCTGCTCTGGTGATTGTAAATAAATACAAGGGGAGCTCGGCTTAAAATAGAAAGCAGAGAAACCTCCCCAGCTCAATAAACTATAATAAGCACTTGCATGCAAAGAAACTGTAATTTGCAGGCCCAGCTCTCCCTGCTGGATGCAGGCTTTGCCGGGGCTCCCAGCCGCCCTGCCGTCAGAGTGCTTTACCAGGGATGCGAAAAGCAGAGTCCCAGCCCCAGAGGGGCTGTCCTGCTCCTCACACCCCATGCCCAGGCTGGTGCTGGGGGGCTGGTCCCTGCCCGGGCGGCTYTGCAGCTGCCTGGGACGGGAAGCAGGAGYTGAGCCCCCTCTGCTGCAGCCTCCACCAGCTCCTCAGGAGATCTCAACCGSCTACGCGTGCCCCTGCCCAAAGCTACAGCCAAAGGTGCTTCTTAGTTTAGAGCTTCCCGCTCYAGAGGCCCCTTCCCCTCTAAAGCGTGTAGCATGCAGCCCACGCAAAAGTCTCAGGCAGAGCCGCTCATTTCTGTATGCATCGGAAAAAGAAACAAATCTAGACGATACAAGTCCACATGTGTGTGTCCCCGTCTCCTTCCCCTCAGTCTGCCACRTCCCTTTGGGCTGGAGATGTGTCCCCTAAGGCCAGGGTTCCCCCTCTACCTCCTCCACTTGCAGCTCCCCGCGCCAGGAGCCTYCTCCGGAGCAGGGRTGCCCTCTGCTCGCTGCCCTTTCCCGGCAGCAGGAGGGATCCTTCCTGCGCCAGGACGCACCGCGGAGCGGATCCCAACGCCCTCGGCGACTTGATGCTCRGCTAACAGGACTTCCCGGGAGGCCAAGCCCTTGTGCRAGAGGGCTCCCRAAAGAGAAGAGGCTCAGCCASGTCTCATGAAGCTTCTTGATTAACYCTGCRTCACCATCCCTTGGCGTTTCTGGCCAGCGTACAACTAACGAGGGAGCCGGGAAGGCCACCAGCCCTTCTGCGCAGAGCGGGCCCTTCGGTCCGAGGCGGAGCTCGTAAGCTGCAACGCCACGGAGGACGCAGACAGCTTCCCCGCGGACGCCCGAGCGCTCAGCGGGGCTAATGGGGCCGCGAGGCCCCCGGCRCGGGGCGTGCTCGTCCTTCCGTGCCGCTGCCGCCACCGCCGCGCGCGCGCGAGGCCGAGCTCAGCTGCTCCGACCCTCGCTCCCCTCCGCCGCTCTGCCCCGGGGCTGCGGCAGCGCGGAGAGCAGCAGGCGGCGTCGGCGCGAGCCCGCCTGCGCGGTTTGTTTACCCCATCGGCAACGCCGCG